>NC_084950.1:16317313-16617313 GCF_949316205.1 Platichthys flesus
AGGAAAGGAGCAGTACACACTGTTTTTAGGTTATGCACATGAGGCTGATGTTGTCCCACTTCAATAAGAAGGGGAACTTGGCTTATCTGCTGATTCAGACAAGAGGGATTCTCCTCAAGTGCACACACACAGTTCTTTCGACTGACACTGATTTTCCAAAGCTCTGCAGTCCCATTGCTTTTTAAAGCTGTGTTATTTCAAACCAAGGGCATTCACACTCCTCACCACAATTTAACCACTTTAACATTCAAGAGTTTCTGTTGAGTTTCTTTGTCTGGCCCCCTCGTATAAAGTCCGCAGAAGTCCAGGGACTTGAGAGAACAGAGAAGGAGATCGGAGAGGAGATCTGAGATAAATGAAGAAAAAAAACACAAAAATAACCAATATCTCAGGTTTTAAAAACTAAGATGTCAAGAGGGTTTGTGGTGTTTATGTGCTATAAACAAAAACATGAAGTCTCTGGAACAGAATCAGTAAATGCACATCCAGCCTCTACCTGCTGCACCACCCCACACCTGAATCCTGCTACTGCTGGTCATCTGCTAAAGGCAATGTCAGGAGAAAGTCCAGATCTACACGATCCTCCGTAGATCATGTCTGAAAACGGCTTAAGTAGAACTAGGGGGTGAAGAATGGCCAAGCAGAGCCAGAATAACTATCTTCCTCTGACCATGCAGGGAGAGACCCAGTTTTAATTGGTCCTGATTGGTCCTCTCATTTTAGTCTGCCTGTCTCGTCATCTGCTCGCCCTGCTTGTGCTCATGTTTGACAAAGCCTTGCCTCTTTTTTCGCCCAATCACACCCTGAGTACATTAATTTGAAAAAATGGGCACACACCTGCTTTGAGTAAGACCTTGTGATTGACAAGACCTTGACGCTTCCCATCCTCCCTCAGTTCAACAGTCTCTGTTCGTCAGCCACAAGCCTTTTTTTCTTAACTGCTACTGGGTTTTAAAAAGCAGAGCTCTGACTCTGAACTTTCTGTGGAAGTGGAGCTTTTCCTTGGTTCTCTCTATCTACTGAAAACACACAGAAACTAAAAATACCCACTCTGTAACCAACTGTTAAATCATACTGTGGTCAACTTGATTGATGTCATGTTGTGCTATTCAGACACATCCAGAGCAGAAGATGTGATTCAATTTGAATCTAGACTGGTGATGCTTGGCAACTACATGTGACACTGGCAGCCATTAGAGATCAAGATCAGGGACTGTAATATAAAAAGTTGAGGCTACAAAATCTTACTTTTAATCTTAAGTAAAAACTTGATAAATAAATAGATAAACATAATACAAACAAGACATTATTATAGCGCACACAACTGAATGAAATTACACATTGAATAAAGAAATAAATAAGATTTGAACAGACATGTGAATTATTGCTGATATTGGATGAAATTGCCAGAGATGTGGATAAATATATTAGAAATGGTGTAATATAATGTCTGATTAAAGGGAAGGGAAATTTCTTATTTGTATGCACTGAACACATAGAGGATGACAGTGTTGTTTAAGAAGTGAGGTCTTTACTCAAAGGTGTTCGGGTCATACACAAAGTCAGAATCAGGCAAATCATTACATGTAAGGAACAGACAAAGATCCATGATCCAATAATACTTGTAAGGGTCAAACACGAGGAGACAGCACAAGGAAGAACACAAGACAGCATGAGAACACTAAAAACAACAATGATACTCAGACAGAGAATATAGGGGGGGTGGGGGGGGGGGGGTACTGGTGGTAACACAGGGGCGGACAAATCAGGTACAGCTCAATGAAATCAGTTCAACTGCCTATTGATGATCGGTTCTTTCTCCCCAGCGTCTCGTCGTACCAGACACTGCCTAGAAACATGCCAAGCCACCGGGTCCCCTACATGCCTCAGTATGCAGATAGCTACCGCAGCATGCCCAGGAATAGCATGGCACAGCGGGACAGCATCTGCAGCATGTCGCCGTCGATGTACGAGCAGGTCTTGGGTTCCATGCCGGCCGACAAGCGGCGCTCCATGCGCGACGATACCTTGTGGCAGTTGCACGAGTGGCAGCAGAGGCAGGCGTACACCAGGCCGCCTGGGCTCTACGGCAACATGCCCAGTCCCAGGACCATGATCAACCTGTCGGACCACGCCGCGCCGAGCCACTCCATCCCCCCCTCACCCTCCCACGGCTCGCTGTCCATGTACGGTGGCTACTCCCCGATGCGATCCTACAACATGAACAGCGGTCACTCTGAGGTCTCCTCCCCCGTTTATAGAAGAGACGGGAGCATCGACAGACGTCAAAGGCCGCAGCACAACAAGGTCAGTTTGGGCAAACAAACAACAAGTGTAAATTAGGCAACAAAACAAAAGAACATATCTTACAAAATGTCCTTAAAATCAGAAGCAAGATGTCTTTTCACAATAGTTGCTAGAATATGAATTGAACTGTTTACATTAGAGCTACTTCTGAAGAAATCGCCGTAAGTAATTACACATGTACATTTGATTGTGCAGGCACCAGATCATGTGCGTAAAGAGCGTTGCGTTTTTAAATATCACTTTTTCGGATACAACGAAATTGCTACAATGCCACTATGTACAAAATATTTGTATTTGGGTGAATCTAGTCCATGGTGTAACTGACAGTCATACTTGTTTTTGTTTGACTGTGTCCTGCAGTATGCTTACCCACCTGACAGGAGGTCCATGCCCGCAGGGATCCCAGTTCAAACTATCACTGCCCAGACCCTGCAAGGCAAAACAGTAAGTCCTCGTCTGAGTTGTCCCCTCCTGTGTCCTTCACTTTCTTCAAAGGCTCAGTCAGTGAAGAAACGTGCATGAATTTCTGTAAAATGCACCTCCCAGTAATTTCACGCCTCAGTTGCTCTATATACACACGTGCACACGACCACACGCACACACGTGTGCACACACGCACACACACACAGGTAGGGAAACAAGGCTATTTTAGTAACATTACCTGCCTGTTCCTCTTTCTGTCTCTCATTTGCCTCCAAGAAGACAGAGACAGAATCTTTGGATGTAGATTGAGGCAGAATTTTAATGCATGTTCCAAGTGGAAGGATTTAGTGTACGTTCACTTCAGGAGCTCCTTAGATCTTCACATCAGTGGAGACTTAAAAAGCCTGTCACTCACAACCCTCTAAGTCAGATCAGCAATTTATTTCAAAGCCATACACGGTGCTGTGTCCTCACAGAGCTTGGAAACTGCGTGAACTGTGATTGTGTAATAAATGCTAAACTTTCCTGTCTTGAGTGGACGTGTAGAATCTGGCTGCTGCTGACAGTGATAGCCCCCTGGATAATTGTGTGGTCCTGAGCTGCATGAACACTCACTACCTGGATATAAACTCTTCACCTGTCGGGTGCCTGACGCTTCTCTAAAATCTCCTGTCCTGGTGTGTTCTCTCCTTTCCTCTCCCCCCCACCCTGTGGTGTATCCCTGTTCCACTGTGGCTGTATGTCCCTTCCTCCCTCCCTTGCAGCCTGAGGAACTGACTCTGCTGCTGATAAAGCTGCGGCGGCAGCAGGCAGAGCTAAACAGTATCCGGGAGCACACTGTAGCACAGCTTATGCAACTAAACATGGATGGTGACAACCCAAAGGTCAGGCCCTAAGAGATGCCTCCGCAGGCGTGTGTGTAATCGTGTGGTGTGTATGCCATCCTTACCCATGACCATTATCCATCTTGGTCTGGAGTATTTTTTTTTGTCTGAACACATGGCTGACTTAAGGGGAAAAGCCCTTAAGTTGGCATTTTTCGTAAATCATAGTCTTTGGCTTGAATTGCCCTGTCAGCATATTTGGGGATCAGCTACTTTAGAAATCAGCTTTTTCCAAAATGTGTGAAATGTCTCGAGACAAAAAATACTTAGTTTAAAAAAACTTAAGATCCAACTTGTAACAAATTAATGACAAGGTCACATTAGGGCAAGCAGCTGATCAAGCCATTTTTTCTGCCATGAAGAGTCCAGACAGATGTTACCCGGAAATGAAGCTAAAGCCACTGGCGAGCTTAAAAGAGCCAGAGGCTAAGGAGGTTAAGACCACTGGCAAACGTTAATGTTAATTCAGGATTTTTGCATTCTAAGTCTCCTGTGAGTCGACAGATTTGACGGTTACTGATTTAGGTCAAGCAGGCGTGAGGTGGAGAATGGTTGAGATTCTGTGATACAGGTCAGTAATGACTTTGGCTTTTGCTAGCTAATGTTCTACCATTAATCTAAGATCTTCATATACCAGTTTCACTAAAAATATGAATGCCTTACCTAATGTGGGAGCAATTTGCCTGCACTAGTCCAAGACAGTTCCTGGCCATTTGATCTTTATAGAATTATATTACTGCACTCATTCTGTTTCTTCATATAGTGGATCTGGTACCTAGCCTAATTTTTCCACCATGACTGGTCCTACCCTCCTTTCTTCCTGGTTATCTTTGGGTACACTGTAAAGGACATGCCTGCGTGTGTTAACCTTTGTGCGCCTGTGTGTGTGTGTGTGTGTGTGTGAGTATGTGTAAGAAAGAAAAACTGAATTTCTCTTCTTTTGTCTTACTCTCCTGTTGCCTTTGTTCTTCTCTCTTCTTTGCTGCTGATGCTAGAATGACATGCTCTCTCACCACCTCCAAAGGAACCTCATGTTTTTGGACAATCAGGTGGGGTAATGCATGAATGCATGGCCCGGTCTCCTCTTGACATGAACTGAATGTAAAATAAGGAAAATGAAATATCATTAAAAAAATTGTTATATAGACATAAGTATGGAGCATTGTGTCTTTACCAAAGCATTTAGGCCTATGCTAGTTTGTAGCTCCTGTCTCTAGATGGGCCATTTAATTAATTTGTTGATCTGAATACACACCCTGTATGAGCTGTCAGCTTTACTAACTATTATGTATAGTAGGGGCAGTCGACAGGCTGCTCTCAAACTAAAAGACCATGCTCATAAATAAGGATAAGAAAGGAAAAAAAAACATAGAAGTGGAAAGTGCCTCCATTAATAAGTAAGCCTCTTGGCGTTCTGCTCGACAGTGTTGACGCCGGTTTGAGGATTTCTTATTGCCTCTCTTGCCTTATCCATCCCTGTTCATGGTGGATGCACACATTGGTGTTTGAGTCTGCTTAATGAGGGAGAGCTTGAGCGAGTGAGGGTGTCTCAACATTGTGGGTGTGTTGTCTCTGAAGTGAAGAACTGCTATAAACTGACACTTGCTGTATCGCTCCTCTCCACACTGGACAAGATGAAGGAGAATGACCCTTTAATCGTCATGACTCACTCTTTGATTGAGAACTCTGCCCCGAGGCCTCAACTTTACCAGCAAGTAAGGCCAGCTCACAGACTCTGCGCCGCCTCATCCTCACCAGTCGCTGTTGTCCCTTTTTGGTCTTTTGTGCAATGCTCCTCCGTCAACGTCCGAGTCCCTTTGGCATCTTGAGACCGGTCTCCCCTGTATTGTGTGTTTTGCCAGCACCCCCTCATCCATTGCTTTTTGACTGTTCCTCTCTGATTACAAAAAAGACATGCCAAGTATGGGCATGACTTGTTTGCTTCACTGTTCAGTTGTATCCCCTCCTCCCTCTCAGGTTCGGCTGAATACTGATTCGATGTTGTGATGTTTTTAGAAAGTATTCAGCCTGCTGTCGGACTATCCTAAATCAGGAGTGAAAGCTGTGGTCACACACTTAGCATTTAGATTTCAAAGTCCTGTATTTGTAATTCATCTTGTTTTGTCTAGCGCCCCAAACAGTGAAGGTCAGAGTGTGATTTTTCAAAAGCATTTGCAGAATGTGTTCTCTCTCTCATCAGCCACCTGGTCTTGGCAGGAGGTTTCTAATTAGCTGAAGTTAATTCGGCATTGCCAGACATGTCTCTTCAGTTCATTACCAAATACTGTATCTATTTCTGAGGAAATATACACCCAACTTAAGTCTTGCCAGGGATAGTTTGTCTGCAGGATTTTTCTAAATCAGGTGCCATAAAGGGCCCACAATTTGCACGGGGGAACTTATATGCAACCTCCTTATCCAGTAAGTTGCATATTATATTCAGTTCTTGTTTGCTGTTAGCTCTACAACTTTGAGCAAGAGCTGAATATCATTGAATATTTATTCAATATTTTGATAATTGTACCTTGTTCAAACACTTCAAAATGACTACTTGCAGGACAGCAGCACTTCAAGGTACAAAAATATTTCCCTGCCCCTGGTTTAATTTAAGTAGTACATTTAGTTAATTGATATTCATGTTTCTGAAACAGATATGTAACTCCATATCCTGTTTGAAGTTCTCTTGCGGTCTGCTCTTTTCAACAAACCCTGTTTATAGCGGATGTCTGACTGGACATACTTGATCCAGTGAATAGACTTTATACAGAATAAGACCTATTGAAGTCAAGGGGCCACTTCTGAAGATGAAGACAAATGTTTTCAAAATAAACTTTCTCCTCCTTTTTTACCTGTCTTCTTCATTCCATCCTCTTCATCCCCTCTTTCATTCTGCTGATGGAAAGAATAAAGAGAGCCGGCTTGTTGTTTGTGACGATAGCTGTGACATCACTTTGCTACTTTTGAAGTTTAAAAGTGCAGCTGAAGAACGCTCCCACCCACCTTCACCCCGTTCTCCGGCATTTCAGACCAGCAACAGCTGCATCCCCACCTGTTCAGCTGCTGGAAAAACTGTCTCCCTCTTCCTCCTCCTCATGTCACACGTAGTCCACACAACGTCACAGTGAAGCCCCCGGAGCTGTGGAAGTATCTGCATGCTCTGTGTGGAATGCTATGTGGTTCTGGGGTCCCATCTGCTTTAACTGTGTTTTGTGGTTTAACTGAGGAACAAGGTGTTAAAAGAAGGTGTGTGTGACAGAGTGCAGGTGCGAGGGTGGAGTCTGAAAGTATTTTTGACAGTGAGACGTTTGTTGTTGTTCTGACTCTGTTGGCCAGCATTTAAATTGAATAATTTCATTCAAATTAGTAAAAAAATTCATTATTGGGGGAAACAAAAATGTGATCTGATTTATGATATGATAACATAATGAGCTGAAGAACAAACTAAAGGCCAAAACGAGCAAGAAGAAAAGATGCTCCAGTTTTGGCAGAGCATCACAGAGGAAGATATCTGCTGATGTCTGTATATATCTGATTTGATGATAGTTCGATTCAAATGTATGCCGATCCTTTTAATTGGTCTTGAGTGTAAACTAAAGATAAATCTCGCTGCTATACCAGTAAAGTCCTTATTTAATTTCAAATCCAGTGAGAGAACAAACTCAAAACAACACAGAAACATGTCACTGTCCGGAAACTGTTAACTGCATTTGTGTACTTTTAGAAGACTGTGAATGATGAAGTATTATGTGATGAATACATTACTTGCAAACATGGGATCCAATGCAGTTAGAAACATTTACTGAGATTTTTTTGTTGTTGCTGTTTTCTAAATAAGATTATTTACATTAAAACAAGAAATAGTAAAGATTGGGTTTCTTTTGTTCTTACTTTATACTACTTTCGTTTCGGCATATTAAGAGTATAAACATCCAGTATTAACTGAAGTGCAGTCTTAAGTTGGCAACATAGTGAGACTGGCTGTATTTCAATGAGTATAATTTCGCTTGGATTATTACTAAATGCCGGTTTATAATAGTTGTAAGCATAATGAGTGTTTAAACATCCCAACACGCTCTGTGGTTAGTTGTTATTCTTGAATTAATATTGTACTTAGACTCAATGCAGCCCGAACGAGTACTTGGATCAATTAGCTGCAGAGCATGTACTGGATAAAACCCGGTTGTTGGAAACAGTTATTGCGCTGACTCCAGACTTTAGTAGGTAATATCGTTGTACATGCCGCCATCCGATCGCTTTACCAAAACACACTTTGTGCTGATGGAGACAAACCAGTGAGGCTGATGTAACATGATGCACCAGCGTCATCAGGGGAGAGACTGTGTAGACTGGCTGCTCTCCCCGTTGTTGGTTTGCTAACTCAGATGGTCTGAAATCGAAGTCTTCACTCAGGGACAAATTCTGAGGCTCAGAGAGAGGGAGAGCCTCGTCATTACACTGCATTAGATCTCCACATCTTTGCCAGTGCACATTTGTCATCTCTTTCTGACGTCCTGTGTTTCTCCACAGCTGAGTCAAGATGACTACAGAGGACACGCCTACACGGTCATGCCAGGAGAAATGGACATCGATGTAAGTTCAGTGTGACGTGATGAAACACACAGCACGATGCTCTGTTCAGCTGCTCACAATGAGTCCCAACTCTTTGCCGTTTTCTCTTTTAGAGCAAACTGAGCCTGCTGTGTGAGCAGGATAAAATGCTGGGGACACAGGAGGAAAAACTTCAGCAGCTGTACAGAGAGAAGGTGACTAAACACAGCACATCTGTCTTCTTCACAATCTCACACTGTTTACAGGGGTGCATTGTTTAGTAGTGCCAACTGGAAAAAGAATAAACTAAACAGAATACACAGTTTACAGTGGTTGAGTTCTAAGAATAGCCTGAGTTCAATTCATGTGAGAAAGAGAGAAAACATTCACTGTCTCCATCCTGAGTTTTGTCTGATTTTACAGGGTTGTATTGCATTTGTTGGACTGAAAAGAGCCCGACTCATTTATTGGTTGGCCAATAGAAATCTGCCAAATATGAGCCTTTCACAGACATATCTGTAACAGTGTATATGTTTGCTAAAATGCATAGATACGAAAACCTTCAATTTTTCTTGGGTCAATTCCATTTATGTGGTTGTGTTTTTCTTATATTAATAGTTAGTTCTCAATCATTTTTTGGTATATTTATCAGCTGATAAATCATCTATCATGTCAGAACATTTGTACTCCCTCATATCAGAATTAGCTGCCAAAGATCTGACTACTAAACTCAACAATAATGTAATGCATAATGTAGCTTAACATTGGAGTCACTTATGCAGTTACTTGAGATTTCATTCATACAGGTTTTATTTTGTTACATGAATAGATGTCATTGTATTTTAGCTCAATTGTGATGTTTTATGTTGTTAGAGATTAAATATCTGAATGTTTAGACTGGTGACAACACAAAAGAAGATTTTAAAAAGTAATATGCAGCCTGGCCTTTTTGTAAAAAAAAAATTTTTGAAGAGATATGTGAGCCGAAGACTAGGTTATCATAAGAGTTTTGGAATCCCTGCCACAGGCTGAAATAATGATAATCATCCGATAATGTTTGATAAAGTGAACTGAACTGAAAGGTTATGTGTGTATTTGGTATGTTGCGTGTTACTTCAGCACACCCTTGAGACGGCGCTGCTGTCCGCCAGCCAGGAGATAGAGATGGGCTGTGATAACTCTGTTACCATGCAGAGCATCATCCAGCAGCGAGACTTACTGCAGAACGGCCTGCTCAGCACCTGCAGAGAGCTGTCCAGAGTCACTGCTGTGAGTCATACAACCCATTCCCACACACTAACACACACAGGCTGGACACGGAAATCCTCTTATCTTCAGGAGTGCTATTATGATGACAGTTTTTCTAACATTTTCATCTTATCTCTCCCAAACCAGGAGTTGGAGCGCTCGTGGAGGGAGTATGACCAGCTGGAGGGAGATGTGACTCTGGCTAAGAACAACCTGCTGGAGCAGTTAGAAGCACTGGGAAGCCCTCAGGTAGGATCACTCTAGAGACGGAGGCTGCACTACTTCGATTTTACACCCCTTGGGCAGTCTAACACTGGCGTGGTATATAGTCGGGCTTTGGTTTAAGAACTTGTTTTCCTCAGTGCTATAAATAATCTGGAAGTGTGAAGGATTCCCTGGAACACCTTTTTTTGGTCAACACTTTTCTTGACTTTGGGGAAAAAGTGTGTGCACCTCTGTCTTTAGGGTGTGGATGAGGGGAATAAAGAGAATTAAGAGCAGTTCTTAATTAAATCTCTCTTTTATCTCATCCTTCATCATGTAAACACAGAGAATACCCAGCTTACACTTATTCCTGGTCGAGCCGGAGCAGAGGCTCGCTCAGATTAGAGAGGTCAGAGGGCCAGCAGGGAAGCTGTCAGTGGTCTTCTTAAGTGCCTTTCACACTCTGAGAAACCCTATCATCAGTAAGGAGGAGATAATTAAGTGTCAGTTTCTCTTGCTCCTCTGTTCTCCCTTCTTTCTCCGGTCTATCTTTAACCCTCTTCTCCTCACTTCACTTTGCTGATCCTGTTCTGAGGATAATATTTCTCGCAAAGCTCTTGCAGGAGCTAGAACAGATCAGTGTCTGCGCTGAGATACATGATCTCCCCTCTCACTATTCCACATTCCACACTCTATCTTCTGCATAATAATGTTACTTGATTATAAACTTGAGGTAAATCTCCATGTAATGTTTGGTGATTTGCGAATGTCTCTTTGCGTTGTTTCAGACGGAGCCTCCCAGCCAGCAGCACGTCTACATCCAGAAAGAGCTGTGGAGGATTCAGGATGTGATGGAGGCCCTCAATAAACACCGAGCTCAGAGAGATGCTGCTGATGGGATGGGGTTCTATGGGCCCAAGAACAACTTCAGTAAGCACATAAACGAGGTGAGGCACAACTGACTGAGAAAGTCATTTATCAAACAAAATGTTAATTTCCATGGTCATCCAACTCTTAAAATTTATTTTTTTTTTAAATCTTCCAAGCAATTATATTTTAAACAACACATTAGAGCTGCTTTCAACCCTTCCAGATAATTTCAGTTAAACGGGCTTTATGTGAGAACAAAAATGTCTGAGTCAGTTGTTGCGGACGTTCTTTGGAGTCGGGCCCCAAGTGAGAACTCTAGAGAATGTCAGTGAGCCCATGTGAGAACCCAGCAGGAGATTCTCCAGAGGATTCTCCTGAAGAAAATCGGTGCGTTGATGACGTTTCTAGTGCAAAACTGGGAGAAAAGGAAAAAAAAGAAAATAACACAAATATCTTGTTATGAAATGTGTCAAACATGTAGAAGACTCAAACGAAGATGTCAACTTGGAAAAACAATTAGATTCCAAACATAAGCATGTGATTTCCTCAGTGAAATGTATAGACTACGTTCTGCTGGGCCACCCCTCACCTGAACGCTGTAGATATTTTCGTGTTGTTAAAAAGCATTGGACCTGGAGAACCTCATGCTGCATTGGTCATTTGTGAAAGGAAATCTCCAGAGAATGTCTGGACCCCATCGTGCCGACATTCATGTCTGATATAATTCCCCCACATCTCTTCCAGTTGTGTATTTGATGATGATCATAAGCCGGGGGCTCAAAATGCCAGCTCTGCTCATGAGCACTGTGAGTCACTGGTATTATTAGAGTGGATGTGTCCGTCATGCTCGAGCAGCATTTGGAGCCCTCTCTCTGGCTAATCAGCTGCTTTACCCGTCCTGTGGGCCAGAGTAACCCAGTACCAGATGGTGGTCGCCCTGAGCGTGCGGGGCGGCACCATGTGTCACCTTCCTTCTTGTCCAGTCATGCCATGTATAATCCCCAGGAGGAGGACTCGGCACCCCCACGGCCACCTCTACCCCAGTCCTACGAGCCCATCCCCCCCCCAGTGCCCCCCGTGCCCTCTCCCGCTGGTGTTCGCCCTTCAACACTCCACAGGGCGGAGGAGAGGAAGGCCACTCACAGGAATGGCACGCACAGTGTAAGCTCGCTTGCATTGACCCCGCCTTCATCTTTGTCATCGCACCCCATTCCTCGCTGTGATGGTTTTCACCTTCATTTTGATGGACACCCCATGTCGTCTGAATTGTTTTTGTTTGGATCACCTATTTTTTTCACTTGATGCCATATTTCCTCATGTTTATTTTTTCAGTTAGATGAATGAAGCCTTGTTTGTTTTTGTCTCTTTGTTTTAATTGAATTGTGCCGCTTCATTTTCTGTTTCTGTGAACAAACGTGTCCATGTGGGCAAATCAAGCCACGTCTGAGTTTATGTATGTACTTGCTGCTTACTTTTATTTATTTGTCTGTCAAACAGTTGTTCAAACTCTCACTACATAAGCCTTTTTTTTCCCTTCAAGCTATGTTTATTTCTGTCTTTAAACATTGACCTAGTTTTCCAGTTTGGAGACAAACTCTCCATCACTACATCATCACTGTTTAATTGTTCTGATGTTCCTCTGTAGGGTCCTGACTACAGGCTGTATAAGAGTGAACCAGAGCTCACCACAGTAGCTGAAGTGGATGAGAGTAATGGAGAGGACAGATCGGAACATCCGTCTGACAGAGAACATCCCGGAAACAAAGGTACGTAAGAATAAAATAAGATCAGGCAAACATGATGCCACTTTCTCATAACTGTTTTCCTGTGAGTCTAAGTAAATCATAAATACACCTAAAATAGAATAGATAAAAACAAAGTTTGTCCTTTGCTGGTGTATGCTAACAATAGCTAGCTCGATGTAGCTTGGCCGCACAGAAGCAATAATTATGTGAGGACCGGCTTGACAGGGAATTAAAACTAAACAGAAAATTGATATAAGAAGAAGATTCCATCCCTTTATTCCCTTCTCCCAAAGTTTACTTCTGGGACAACTAACTAGCTCCATCACATCCCAAAATACCTACCAGCACCACTTATGCTGGCAGCAAGAAACCATATTCGGTGGAAGAGAAAACTGACATGCAGTAAACCCGTTTCTAACACGTTATAACTTTGACCTGAAAAACAAATACATGGTCAGACTGACCTTATCAGTGTTTCACACTTGAACTTACATGTCAGCCATTACCCAGTGTCTAGCTGTTACCATTGCTACATGGTAAAACTGCATAAATCACCGAACTGCTCAATTTTATTGGGTTGAAATGTGTGTAGGAGCCAGGATCACGGAGTTATTACTTTATTTAGATTTAATGGCACGATACTTTCTCTGTGACAGGATGGATTCGATTTACTTGCAGAGCAAATTGGTTGACATTAGGTGAAACGGCTGACAAAGCATAATGCAGGTGTTGTGAGGTTGAATCGTTACACTGTAGCCTGAGCAATCAATGGTAACAAGAGGCTGATGCTGCTTGCAAATTCTGCTGGGAATTCTGTAATTATCAGTGGAGTGAGCATGATGACATGGTTCAGGGTTAAACTTGAGGGTCTCACAGATACATATGTTTAATCCTACAGATGGAAAAATATTAATAAACTCCAGTAGGTGATAGCAAGCTTATTATAACACTTGTCTTTTAAATTGTATTCATCTATGTGTTAATCTGTAAATTACTTTTACTGTTGAAAGTGTGTAATGCCTTTCTAAGCCAGCTGTCAGTAGAGGATAATGATAAATAATGATGTGCTAGCGTGGAAGTATCTATGAAGAGTTTTTCAGTTCCAACATGTACATCCTGTATTTTTGTATCGTGCAAACTGATGCATGTAACGCAACAGTTTCGATTAAAGCAATTGCTCTGCCATTGAACTTGTTACTAGGATTGTCCTACCCAGTTGGCATCGTCCCACCTAGAACCAAATCTCCGGTGCCTGAGTCGTCCTCCATTGCCTCATATGTTACTCTAAGGAAGAGCAGGAAGCCTGACCCCAGGATGGTGAGTCCATGGACCTTTTTTCCTCTCTGGAAGTGATGCGATTTCTGACAATAACTGTAAATAGTTTGGCCTTTTTCAACCTTAAGGGCTAACACATGGTGTCTGATATTGTCTGGAATAAGCTCTTTAATGTAAAAAGGGCTGCATCTTGTGGCAAATCAGAAATGTTTTCTCTCTGAGGTAACAGTACAAATATGAATGTTTAACATTCTATTTCCTTTTCTTCTCTTGAACTGACAACAACTTCATTTTCTTAAACGTCCTTATTTGTTTGTCCTTCTTTAGCTTCTGCTAGAAGCGAACATGTGCAGAAAAGGCAGTTCGTAACGTGGCCAGGGTGTGACTCGTGCTCTCAAACCCACGCTGTCGTAAAATAGATGCCGAGCTGGGTTTAGACAGTTTCCAGCCTCAAACGGCTATCAGCTTAAATATAGAAACATGTCATTAGTGCACCACACTGTTGGGTGTGTCCTGTTTTTAGTTTGTCTGAGTTGGAAAAAAAGATGGACATGGAGTATAAATGAACATGTGTGAAGAGTCAGCAGCAAACACATGCTCACGCAGTTCTCCCTGGAGGACCCAGAGTGCAGTCTGTGGTTATAAGAGTGTGTCATAGGCCTATGTAGTTCATCATGGGCCTTTGGGTCTGAGCCTCTTGAACAATCTGGAGAGGGTGGGTCTGCGTCCTCGGGCTCTGGACTGAATCCAGTTGAGCCGGCCCCTCAGCTGTGGCACAAACCTGAGAGTGAACAACTTCTCCTTAGTTCACTTAACATCAGCCATGATCACCGGTCTCTCTCTCTCTCTCTCTCTCTCTCTCTCTCTCGCTCTCTCTCTCTCTCTCTCTCTCTCTCTCTCTCTCTCCCTCCCACTCAGGTATTAACAGGCCCCCAGCGTCTCTGAGTGCACCCATGTGTGCCAGCAGGAGCGTGCGAGTGCAAAGTAGTCAGGTGGTTTCCATATGCGTTCGCTCACTTTGGTTCTAAGAGAGTGAACATTAAAGAGCCATTTCGCCGTCATTATTGTGGTCATTATGTCCATCATGACTGTTTAAAGGGGCAAAAGGTTTTTCCAGTGGGTGGAGACTATGGGATTATTCTGCTTGGTCAAGTTAAGAATTATTTTTCATGAATGCTTCGTATTCAGTGCAAGGGCTGCATTATGAGAAGTGACCCAACCAGATGATGATTCCATTTAGTTCCACACATCAACTGCAGCTCTACCTAGTAAAAACTTATGAGGCTGGCATTTGTGTCCTAGTGATGCGTATCTGATAGTGATGCTTGACTATTAGCTCTACTTCCTTTCCACCTAAATTAATGTGTGTATGGGTTTTTCTTAAATGTGGGTAAACCCGCTAAAAAGGTGATTTTCCCATTACCAGGAGAGGATTGAATGCCGATCGTATCCATTCCCATTGCAGACAAAAGCCAGATGTTACTGGATGTTAGTGGGTTTCGTCACCAGTGGAAAAGGGCTAGAGTTGAACACACCAACCGTAGTTCTGTCTTGTTTGCCAGTTGGAATGTGCATCCTTGCTTTGCTTGACTGATCGCGATGCCTCATTATTTTGATCTCTGCGTGTCTGCTGTTGTCCACCCTTGCGAACAGGAGCGTCCACGCAGCGCAGTGGAGCAGCTGTGTGCTGGGGAGAGTGGTCGGCCCAGGATGAGTGTGGAGGAGCAGCTGGAGAGGATCCGCCGCCATCAGCAGGGGTCCCTCAGGGAGAAGAAGAAAGGCCTCAACATCCGGGGCGGCGGCCAGGACAACACACCCTCCCGCAGTCACTCGTTTACTAAAGGCGCCCGCGGCATGCAGGTATTGGATGACTTATCACAGCCATTATTTAGACACTTACTCAAAACTGAAGTTGAGTAAAGGTCTAAATTCAACCCTGGAACCCTGTCACATGATTGAATCTCACTGCATCTGTGTCTTGCTTTTCTTACGTGTCTTTTCCAGACCCAGATGAGACGCAGAGATGAGGTGATGAGCTTTGACATTCAGGCGCTGGAGGCCTCTCTCAGGGAGCAGGAGGTGGTGAGGGAGCAGGAGACGCCCGCTGAGGAGATTGCACGTCTTAGAGAAGCCTCGCACGCTGACCACTTTAATTTGGACCGAGAGGTAAGACGCAGCAGTTGGCCGTCTTACTCATCCAGCTGAGAAGGTTAATATTAGCAGAGGCACATTATTAAGTGTTCACCAGCAGAACATTGAGTATAAGGGATGTATGGAATAATCAATCTGGAATAATTCAAAGAATTGGCATAATTAAATGGTGTTAGTATTATGCTTTTGATCTGCTCATTCTGTAAATAAATAATATGCCACTTACCATAACACCATGTGTGTCCTTAATACAGGGTTTCCATGGTGTCTTTAAAAGTCTTAAAGGTCAATGAACTCCTGACGGTTTATGTTCCCATGTTGAATTTTTGTGGAAGAATGTGGAACAATCTTCTCTGCAATGATAATAATGAGCGTATGTCGCTTATGGGTCATTTTCTGTTTAATTTCTGAAGGTTTTTATTAACACTCTAATCTTCAATGTCTTTTTCCTTTGTTAAGAGTAAAATGTTTTCCATTCATTGTATGAAGTTAGCCATATAAAGTGTTTGCTCTCCGGTTGTGTGTTATCAGCTTTCTGTGCCTGACAAAGTGCTGATTCCTGAACGTTACATTGAGTCGGACCCTGAGGAAGCTCTGAGCCCCGAGCAGGAGGCTGACAAGCAGAGGAAAGTTGACCGTATCAAAGCTCTTATGGTAAAAAACAGGTAAACAAACATCTTTGTGATCCATCATCACTGGTAACAGTTTGATAGCAAAGAAAGATCTGCTGGCATTTCTTAAATCCAATAAGGATGCTTTGGTGAGGGGGCTGTCTGTGCATGTGAGCAGTGATACTTCGCTGCAGATAAAATCTCAGTAGATCTCAGGGTTATATTTACTATAATATAGTAGTATAAATAGAATCAGAATGGATATATAACTTTAAAATGAAAACTCATTTTACAAAAGAGACAATGCAGGAATGATTTGCACTTTATATATTACATTAAAAAATATGTTTATTTCTTAATAGGTAAACAAACATTTTATGAATCATTTAAATTGTTTTCTAATATATGTATCAGCAGAATTTTCGAGCTTGGACATTTTTTACACAATAAAATCGTTATCAGCATTCCCCCCCCTTCTCCCCCCTTGATCTTTATTGATCGGGGTCTGTGAAGTCTGGGGTCACAGCAGATCATGATCATAGCTGTTCACTGTGCTGCCTGCTCTCTCCACGCAGATCAGGGCCTCAGATGTGCAGAGTAGTTCACGCTCTCATCTTGCCGCTGTGGCATTTAAATCAAAATGTCATTCCTCTTGAGTTGATTTGAAAAAGATAGCTTGTTTATCTACTTGTAAACCCGGTTAGTCTGGAAGTAAGTTTGGAATTAAAGTTGTTTATTTTTTGTATACTGAAGTCTTTTTGGTATGTTTGTGTGTTTGTGCTCGTGCTCGTAGTATGCATAACGTGTTGCCGAGCACGGGTCTGAGCCCAGAGGAGGAGAATGAGGAGGAGGTGACCCTACAGGAGAAGGAGAAGATGATTAATATCTCGTACGAGCTGGCAGCTGAAGCCTCCAAACGCAGCAAGCTGGTAGCAGGTAAGTCTCTGCAGAGAATGGTGGGGGCTTGTTCTTACTTCATGTTGTACTTAATCAACATGTATCTACTTCCATTGTGCACGTGTTTGGTCATTTATCATTGCTGTCTCAGTTTCTCCATTAATTCCATTGACTTCAGTGATTCTTTGTGGTTTTTGGCAGTTCACTACACATTCAATTTGCTTTTGTTATTTCTTTTTTGCGCGTGTCATTGTGAGCTCATCATGTTGCTCTGTTTTTGTTTGCAGTGAAAAGCCTGTCATCTTCTTCCCCACCCCCTCCACAATCTCCTAACACACCCCCTCAGCTCGCTGATGGGTCTCACTTCATGTGTGTGTAGTAGCACCAGTAAGGGCCTTCATCAACCTGTTTTTGTCCATCATCACAATACTAAAGTGGATTTGTTTTGTTTGTTGTGTAGGGAGGGGGGGATCAGCATGAAGGGATGCATGCACATTTATATTCAAGGAAAGGAAATTAGTCATCTGTTTGGAAAGCTGCTTTCAGATCAGCACTGAACTCCGGTTAATGTCCTGAAATTATCTGGAGCTGCTGTATCTAAGAATGCAAATCTCCAAGTCAGAGGCGCTGGACTATCTCTGGAGTTTCTCCTGCCAGCCCGCTCGTAAAAATCAGGAACATTTCCAAGTTACCCATGTGAGAATACAGCAGGATAATGTCCGGAGGATTCACCATGAGTGAGTTGGCGTGTTAATGAAGTTTCTAACAAACGACAGACACAAACAGAAAAAAAACAAGAGAATACAAATATCTCATTGTGAAAAAAAGGCATCACAAACGTAGAAGACGCCGTCAAAGTTAGTAACTTTGAAAGAAAACAAGATTTCAGAACTTTTGGTGATAAAAGATGACAATGGTGTTTATGTCCTGTAAACAAAGCCAGGTGAATTTATAGTTTATGTCCTAACTCCTCCATTCTGCATCACATCTCCACTGAATGTCCCAGAGATTTCATCTAGTTGTGAAAGTGTCTGAACCGGACAACAAAGTCCAGAGGAAGTCTAGGCCCCATTCTCTGGACGTTATCCGGAGTTCATGTCTGAAAACAGCCGTTGTAATTTGTATTCTAGCTTTAGCTGTAGCCACCACTTGAACTCCTCCTGTACATTTCTTTGAGTCTGTGTAGTTACTCAGTGTATTTGTTGTTGCCTGCTGATGAACCTTAAAAGGACAGTGAATGGAATATTGACTGTTTTCTCGATTTCCCCTACTGCAGCACAGGCTCTGGCTTCAGTAAAAACCTACACATGAAGGAAACAGCAGTGGAAGTATAGAGATGAACCTGTAAACCCAAGGACATCAGCACAAGGCCCACGGCCCACAGAGAGAGACACTTTCCACTCGGTCTTCACCTGTGACTTCTGTACGCTCACTGTGACGTCTCAAGCTCCTGTGCCACGAAGCACACCTTTCTCTGTGACACTCTGCAATCACCTTCAGACCTTTAACGTCGCAGCTTCCTTTTCAGTTGCTTTACAAAACTTAAGTTTAATTTTATTATTTATATGGTTTTATTAGGTCCTTGTTTGAATATGGGCCGATGTATGTGTGTACATGAGGCTAACAGACCGAGTCCTGTTTTTTGCAATGCCTAATTTCTATGTGTTCAGATCATTTAAGCTCACTTAAGTCTTTTATAATCCACTCAATTTGTTTTTCAGACATTGGTCGTCAGCCAACCGTTCATATTTATCCATTAACTATCAAGAACATATGTGGATGCGAAACATAAATAGACAAACTGTGCATCCTTCCATTGTAATGAAAGGAGGAGCCTTGTTCTGGCTGCAGACTAAGATTATTTGTAATTTTTTCTTATTTCTAGGTTGTAATTATTTAATTACGGGATCCTCTGCAATCCCTCTCGCGTTTCTGCCGACACTTATGTGAATGTTCCGGCTTAAGTCATTCTATACATTTTTTGTGTGTGTTGTTTTTTAAAAGAGAGATATTTAAACTGAGAGGAGAAAAAAATCTGATTTTGGTTCTATTTTGTGATATTTTGGTTTGAAAAAGAAGAAAATATTAGCACATGTAAAAAGCAATAAAATATGTTTTGTGGATCCAGGATGACTTTTTTTGAGTGTACAAAGTGTAATTATCAGAGGTTTACTGTGTATATAATGTACATGGTACAGCAGGATGGGAGAATGTATCCAACATGAGGTTACATACTATATTTGATTTGCAAATTTGTTCATATCCCATCTGTTTTATAACATGTGAAATAAATGTTGCCATTTTTAACGTGTGGTTGCATCTGTGTTCTTTACCACCTCTGTAGTCAGTTGTAATGTTTAAGCCTTTTACACTTGATGCTGTTCACTGACTCTAATATAGTATTCAATGTTAAAACTTATGTTGTTGATATTCACTCAGTCAGGACTTTACAAGTTGGACAATGAGAGCTGAGTCCACCTGTGAAAACAGTTTACTTAATCTCTACCACCAGGCCCTTTTAGAATTTTGTTTTTAATATCAATATGTTATGCTTGAATGTTTAAATGATCAGCTTCATCAGAAAGGATCATATCTTAAACGTCTCATTGATAAAAGGAGGTGATTTAATGTGAAGGTTCTGTGTGAGTGATGATGGCCACTATAAACAATCTACTGTGGCCCCCTCTTGTGGTCATTTTGCTGCAGCACCATGGGTCATATTCTGCTACCCTTCTATAACAAGCTCAAGTAAGAGAGCGAAGATAAGAAAACAGGAAGCATTTGCTAATAACGCCCCCTTTATTTAAGGTTTATAGTTGAAACCATTTGTGTTATTAGTTAATTGAGAAGAAATACAAAGGAACAAATTTTGTGATCAGGTAATGAGGTAGTAATACATGTTGATAGTGTGTTGAACACTTTGTAGTAAGCCTCAGAGAAACACATGTTAATAGGGCATTCATTCTCAACTTTGGTCCAGACACCCCTACAGGTTTTCCTAGAATATAAATTGTATTTCATAGTTTCTACCTAACAAACGAGGTGACTTTCTAAAATGATAAATAAAGTCTCTCAGTGGATGTGCATTAATTTTCCCTTGAGTGGATCTACCACCCCACCCTGAGAGACACTGCAGCCCTTCCATCGACTTGTACGGAGCTGACGGTGTGGCTGTCAGTAGTCGATGCGTCAGGACTTCCATGGATGATCAAGGAATGGATTTATCAGCATGACATCTTGCTGATGTGGCTTCTGCTGATATTTGAAAGGCCATCGTGGGGGGTCGGTTCCTTCTCAGGAGGCTGGGTATACTAAACAGCGTGACCTTTTATGAACAAGCTGAATCTCCCTTTCACCGGCCTGACCGAGGATTTAAAGTCACTGGAGTCAAAGAGGTGGAACTTTATTGAACTAGAGGGAGGAAGGAGCTGGCACTTGTAACAGCCACATGGGCAGAAGCTAGATGGACTCTCGCTGCTCATAAGATCACCTGAGCAGCACCTTGGAAGTCAGAACCAGCGGGTACAGGTTTCTGTCTTTCCAAGCCTATTGAACCTGCATTGCTGGGGTCAAGCTTATACCCAGACACCCCCAGATGGAGCTAAAAGCCTCAAATGGGCAACTAGGTTGACAGACGGAAGCTCATTGCAAGGATGACTGTCAGGCTAGGTTCTGAATGTCTGACTGTTAAAACCAGGTGCAGGTTGGAACTCATTCAAGAAGAGAGGATCTACATCAGTATCTAAGTTTCCAGGTCATTCGAGGATTGCGAGAAAAGAGAGGCAGTGAGAACATCACTCAAGTGTAGAAGGATCATCGACATTGCTGTGGGGTGCTACGAGCGGGCTACTGATGGAGAGGGTGTGTGATGGCTGGTTTAACACCCGAATAACCCTTTGACACCAGATTTAACATTGATGATGTGTCAGAGTCACATCATCTCGTATTTCATAAGAAAGCAAGGGAAACAAAAACAGGAGGCAACACATACACGCTGTAAATATCAAACTTTGTGTCAGATATAACCGGAATCAGTGAAACACTATCATATCTTGATGAGAGACATTTACAGGTACAGTATGTAGAGTTTAGTGACATCTAGTGGTGAAGTTGTATGTGGCAGCTGAATACACATCACCTAACCCTCCCCTTCCAAACATGAGCGAGAACCTCTGGTAGCTTCAGTTTTCAAAACAACTCAAAAGGTGTTTAGTTTGTCCAGTTAAGGCTACTGTAAAAAAAACATGGCGGCCTCAGCAGAGAGGACCCTCTCCTAAAGCTTACACACCTTTAAAGAATAAATATGTTCTAAACATAAATTAGCTTGATAGTTGATCAGTGGCTTATGACAGAGCATGAAGAAGAAGAAGGTTCCCTGAGGATGACTCCTGTAGTAAACACGGACTCCTCTTTTTTTTTAAACACAGAAGAAGAAACACATGGGGAGTTTAAATCCCAACGTATCAGTTTTGCCTCCTCGTGCTGCAGCTGACCAATTAGAGAGCAGTCTGCGTGGTGGACCCCGCCCTCTCTGTAGTGACGGCGGCTCAGAGACACGGAAACTGTCCCAGGGTGCAGAAATCATGGCAGAAATGGCTGCTGAACCCACCGGAGAAACACCCGCTCTGGCTGCCGAGAACCGCTCACCCTCCGCGGGGACAAGCGAGAGCAATGGCCAGGACAAAGAGAATGGGCTCAACGAAGTGGAACCAGCGGGACCAAGCGCTCACGTAGAGCTGAAGATGGAGGAGGCGGGCGGGGAGGCCAGTGAGGAGAAGCCCGTTGAAGCTGCGGACAAGGCCCCGAGCGAGGCGGAGGCACACGACGGCACCGTAACGGTCAGCCAGGAGGAGACAGCCGCTCCCGAAGAACCGGAGACGAAGCCCGAGCCCGAGCAGAGTCCCGGAGAGGGCAACAGCGAGCCCGCCAACGACAGCGCCATGAAGGAGGCGAAGGAGGAACCGGGGGAGGACAGCCGGTGCTCGGAGGCGGACTGCGAGAAGAGCAAAGCGGTGTGTGAGGACGGGGAGAAACCGGGCAGCGGAGGCGGGGAGCTGGACGACAAGAGGCGGCCCAGTGTTGAGATATCATCCTCTGACGGTGAACCGCTGAGCCGCATGGACTCGGAGGACAGGTGGGTGTGAGCAGTGACAGGTCACTGTTGACCAGGGGGGTGTGTTTGCTGTGACAGGTCCACGTTGACCAGGGGGGTGTGTGGGCTGTGACAGGTCACTGTTGGCCGGGGGAGGGTGTGAGTATCAGCAGTGAGTCACGGTCCGTACGAGCACATGAGGACTATTCATTTCTGAATGTATGGTTTAAATAAGTAAATATCTAAACTGATTTCATACTTTGAGCCTGCAAACATCTAATTTCAATTGAACTGTCTGCACATATCTACACATGAGCTATAAAGCGCAAACAACTGAGTGTAAAACAACCGTTCAACATAAAACTCAAAATACAAAAACACAGTACAACATAACAAAAATGAAATGCAACACAAGAACATAACTGAGCTATGAGGTGTACAAGGGTAGCTGCAGTTATTAGGTGCTCTATGCACACGTGATTTGAGCCAAGTAACAAGTAGTCATGATGGACAGAATCAATAAAAACTAAGAAGAATAGAAAAACAATATATGGTAAAGTAAATATGAATAGTAATACTTTTAATGGGAGAATTACATTTATTGAAAGTTAATTCTGCTGATAAAACTGGCCGGACTCTGGAAAATAGGGAATAAATTATTAAACAAGCGATGAGACCATTTCATAGAAGTCCCTTGGTGATTTTAACAGCATGACAAATGAATAATATCGTGAAAAGAGCGCTGAACAAAATTATATAATCGATTTGGTGTCAGTGATGAACGTGGCATGCATGGAAAACCAGTTGCAGCCAGAAGCCTTTCACGCATAGCAAGCATGTAATGCGGCAAGTGGTATTTGCACCTGTTCTTCACGGCTGTGTAAAGCCTGATCTGAGCTGTGAGGATGTTCTCTAAGACCCATCCACCCATCCACCCTCTCCTCTCCCTCAGTATTAGCAGCACCCTGATGGAGATGGAGAGCACGGTGTCCAGTGGACGCTCTACTCCTGCTATGATGAACGGACAGATCAGCACCAGCTCCTCCGTGGCTAAGACCGTGGCCTACTCCTGCTGCTGGGACCTCTGTCCGCAGTGCTTCAACTCAAGTCCTGATCTGGCTGAGCACATCAGGGGCATTCATGTGGATGGACAGAGAGGAGGGGTTAGTAGACTTTAAGATTTTGTACAAGTTTCCTGTTGAGAATTTAGCAAGATAATGTCGTTTTTTACTGTATGCCCGCCCCTGACGCTTGTAGGCCAAATCCAAGCATTTCTCCAGACTACAGTGAATGGATGTCAGAGGACTTGACAATGTTACCCTTTTACTTGGATTGGCTCCTAAAAACGTATTAACTGTTAAATGTAAACAGTAGCATGGGTGGTATAAAAATTCAATCCAAGCTGCCTCCATTACCCAAAAAAATATTAAGTTTAAAAATGCAACAAAAATTATGTCGGCTTGGCCGCTGAGCTAATATGCTGGGGGGAAAAATCACTAGATCGACTTGTCATTGCAAAGAGCCCTGTGACGTGTGAGCTGGATGGAGATGGATCTTTACTAGTTAGTTAGCTAGCAACAAACGCAAAGCATGAACCCACAGAGCCAGTGACACCTTTAAAACTAAGAATCACTCCCCCCTCTGTCCTGCGCTGCTTTACACTTTAACAATAAACATCAACACTAATCAGTTATTAAGACCTGAACAGTACTGAAGTATTTTTTATGATTGTTTGATTTGCTATACAATTTATTAGACAAAAATGCTGTTCACCTGCTACACACAACACAAGACGTAAAAGCCAGGACATCAGGATTTTAGTGAACGTAACAATGGGGATTCATGATCCAACACCATCGTGGTAAATGTCTTCTCATATCCCTTAATTAAAAAACAAAACATGATGTTTTCGTTGCCTTCCTAAAAGCTACTAAATTATTGAACTTTGTAGCACATGTGCTTGGGACAAAACTGTCTTTCTGTATTTCTTTCTGTCTAACAATCCTTCCCCAAGCTGTCTTGACAATTATCCCTTTTTATTCACTGTTATTTTACTGTTTCCAACTGTTCCCTTTAACTTTTCTTCTCCTGTCCCATCTTCTTCTCTTTCTGCGTTCCTCAGATGTTTTTGTGTCTGTGGAAGGGCTGTAAGGTGTACAACACACCATCCACCAGTCAGAGCTGGCTCCAGAGACACATGTTGACCCACAGCGGAGATAAGCCCTTCAAGGTAAAAACCAATGCCTCAGATAGGAGGTACATCATGGTGATGATGATGATGAATGTTATTGTCCACATTATAAATTTACTAAATAAATAAAAATGCAAAATTCAAGCATTTGATTTATATTTTTTTTAATATTCAAATTGTATTCAACTGCTGAAATATGTTCAAGAGCCCGAGTGTTTAGTGTCGAGGTTGAGCCATCATCTGAGTTTCCTCTCTAACGCGGTCTAGTAATCTAACACAGGACAGCAGCTTTGTATATATTTAAACAAACTTAGTGAAATAAAACATTTGTAAGTTACTTGTTTAAGATACCAGCTTGTCCTACTAAGTGTAACATTGTTGGTTGTGTTCCTCTGCAGTGTGTAGTCGGTGGCTGTAACGCCAGCTTCGCCTCTCAGGGAGGTCTGGCTCGCCATGTGCCGAGTCACTTCAGCCAGCAGAGCTCCTCTAAAATGTCCAGCCAGGCCAAACTCAAAGAGGAGTCCCCGTCTAAGGCTGGACTTAACAAGAGGAAGAAGCTCAAGAACAAACGCAGGTGCTCCCTACGTACGTACCTAGCAAACACACACACACACACACACACACACACACACACACACACAAAAACACACACACTAACCCTCTGTCAAAATGTTTCTCGTCGGAGAAGAGGCACATCACGAGTGTGGCCAGCCTCTGGAAGTTCTGTTAATCGTGAACATCCCTGTTGGACAGGAATACAAGCCGAACACACTTGGATTTTCTTATGTTATTAGATAGATATTAAGTTGTGCTGAGAAAGTTGTTTTCAGCCTCTAACGACCCACATGTCTTTCTTGAGACGAAAAAGGACCACGCATAAGACCTGTATCTGTCTATGGATTGTACAGACTCGCCTTTTTTCTCTCGAACACTTCTACATGTCTGTTTTTTAACCTTTGAATTTATATGAAACAAACAACTTAATCAAAATCAACAACCAAAAGAGACATATTGAAAGTTGCTTCTGTAAAACATGTTTATTAATATATTTGTTATTTTTTTTGGAAGGTGTTGATAGTTATTAAAAGACTCTTTAGTTTAACTTTTTTCAGTCCATTAGCTACAAATTGTACATACCTAGGGTTATCGTCCACTGTTTTCCTAACCAAAACATTTTGATTGTTCCCTAGATAACCATTCATTTACAAAAATATACTTTGCAGAGACAGAACAGAAAACAGGGAGAGGTAATGATCCATCCAAGCAACTGTCTTTGTTCTTTGTAAGTCTTCTACTGATGCACGTCAATTCAGTCAACAGCAGCTGTTTTGAAAAGTCCTCACAGTGGTGCATTCATTGGCACACTTATACACTGATAATAGACAGACACGTTGCCAGAAAACTAGAACAAAAACACAAAATTATAGCAAAAGCAATAATGTTTTTATTATATTTGAAATGCAGACCTTCATCTTTGGTTATTTTCATAACATGGCCAAGGTTTTTGATGACTCTACAAAGTAAACTTCACTTGCTAAAGACCAAACAAACATTATGGATATAATTCACATGATGTAGAATCTCAACTACTGATCATGAGATAGCTCATGGTTTGGTCTCACCTACATAGACCAAAAAAATCATAGTTAAAGACAACACATGTACTTCCTCTGTAACATTTTACAAAGTGCCCTGCATAGGTCTGAATTAATGTATTTGATAATAACAGCAAATGTCAAGAGGCCTAAGTTGTGTTACCACTGAATATTTACAGTTGGGCAACTACACCCTATGAATCACATATGGTGATTCATATGATGGTATGGATCACATTGTTCAGTCATGAGATGATTCTGATGTTGTCATTGCTAAGTTTTAGAAACGCAAAGCATTGGGATTGTTGGAGTTGGAGTCCTGGTGTTATGTTTGATTGACTCTGGTTCATCAGGCTGCCCACCTTCCCTTCCAGCGAGGCCCCACGACTTCTTCGATGCTCAGACCATGGATGCTATACGCCACAGGGCCATCTGTCTCAACCTCGCCACCCACATCGAGAGCGTGGGCAATGGCCACAGTGTGGTCTTTCACAGCACGGTGAGCGCTCCCTTTCTATTCTATGTCTGTTTGGGTTTACCAATGGCTACTTTTTTTCAGATTAACCGAATTAATGAGGAAGTGTTCAAACCTTTTACTTAACCTCGAGTACAAATACATACACAAAATGGATTCAAGTAAAAGTGTTTTCTTATCAGCAAGTACTGCTGCTGCAGATGTGCTTTGCTACCGCTGAGAGAGGCGGGGCCTAATATTACCTGCCTGCTCTGATTGGATGAGTGGACCAATTCCCCTCTTGTTATTGATTACTTTTTGAAATACAAAAAACTGTCTGCGTGTATTTATTTATTTATTTATAAATATATATATATATATATATGGAAGTTAAAGTGAAAATAACCGGAAAATACGTCTACTTAAGTAAAGATGCCCAATAGATACACAAATAATTATTATATATTGATACGTAAGTAAAGTAACAGTAAATATGCGTTTTGCTTTATACTGGCAAAATCATAATTTATATTGTTTAATATTCTTCAGTGTAATTTATTAGAATCAACCAAAATTCAGACAAATAGGCTTGTTTAAGATTTAGAAAAATATACTTAAAAATGGCCTTTCAATACAGATTTACCTTGACATTATGAAGAACTTGTTAAGAAATTGAATGTTTTTATGCATTCTTTGCATCTGCATATTAACAAAAACTTAGTGGCTGCAGAAGCTGTAGTCTTGTGTTTCCATGTACACAAAAGGCAAATAAAAGCATCACTGATGAGAACAATGTTCACAGATTATAGTCAGTATGTATTCTGAATCATCTCAATTGTCTCAATTGTACTTTTTCTATTAATGAATATAGACACTGTGTAGTGTAATTTGCGTAATTTGTGTGCTATTGAAATCTCTTTATTATGTTATTTTCCTTTTGGACAGCAGGGGGTGTGAAAGCCTCACTGTAAATTCATTTATTTCTCCTCCGTGCACTTGAAGTGAACCTTGTGAATCGCCCGGGGCTTGACGCTGTTTTTCTCTGAATCGAGCTTCACAGGAAACACAATTGGATTGTTTTTGTGTATCTCAGTCCGTTCTGAGCCCTGTGCATTATACATTATTAATGAGTTGTAAAGTACCTTTGCACCTTTCTATTGAGGGCATTCATAAGCACTTCTCACTGACGATGATTCTTACGAGTGGATTCTATATTAACGTTAACTATAAGATAACCTGGAGGTTTAAATGACTGCTGTTCAAGTAGGGATTACCCTGTCTCTTCTGCATAGCTCTCAAGCTGCATTATACTGTAACTTTTACATATTAGCTTTAAATGGAAATAATTGTCATGTACAACCTAATTTCTTCTTCCTTCACGTACAATATGTACATAAGACAACATAAGATAATCCTTTATTTCTACAATTGAGAAACTTGCTGCGTTACAGCAGAAAAGAGGACTCTCAAAAGACAGACGTCAGTAAACGTAATAATAACATGAAATATAAACGCTAGAAAAATAAAAAATTACTGGAATAGGAATAATATACAGTGTGTGTACAGTGAGAGCAGCTTATATACAGTGAAACGGATTGCACATGAACTATTGAATTGCAGAGAGAGAAATAAGTATTGCACAGTGAAATTAGTTAAACATAGAAAATGCTAAACAGTGGTTACAGTTCCACTCACTCTTAAGTTCAGATATGTAATCTTAATATTGTAATTTATTTATTACATATTGTAAGTGTCCTTAGGTGTCTAGAAAAGTGCCCTGAAATTATTAATTATTATGATTTTTATGCCATTTGCTTTGTATTGACCTTTTCCCCAACAGCTATTCTCTCATGTCGTAGTAGGAAAACAATAACAATGGCTCTGTACCACTAATTGATTTCATTATTTATACCTACTGTATGCGTTTCCTGTTGTGACGTTTGAAAAAGGTCTTTATTTTTTCTTTATGTAGCACTTTACACAGCGAATTAGCCATCTTATATGTTTCCCCCCCAACAGCTAAGTCATATATAAATAATACATTAACTGTGCTTTTTTGCATGGTAATGTGGCACGCCATCGCTCGCTATCCTAGCAGAAATAATTGGTGCACTCATGAGCAGAAGAATCTACATTAACTGCACATTTTCTCATCCTAAGAGAACAGTGTATCCTGGAGCACTTATTGTTTTGCTTTGTTATGTTGTACGATCAGTAAAGTTGGAATTATCATCATGATATTAACAAGGATGTCGGTCAAATTTTGTATGTCACAATATGGCAACGTTACGCGAAATCTCCCAAAAATGAATTGGGGCAAAGAACTGGGTTCCATAGTTCTGAATACATGAGGTCAAACTCAGAAGTTCTTTAATAAAACTCCTTGGTTTTAATAACAATTTGCCTTTTCAGAACAGAAACATACTAGGGGAAGACCATATTTTCATTGTATGAATTTTAAGTCAGTAAAGCAAAAATTATATTGATACTAAATCCCCAGTCAATTAACCTTACTCACAATTAGAAAATTTGACATGTTTGAAAAGCCGCTTGGTTAAACAGCTGCTTTAATGCAAGCATGACATTTTTTTTTACACATGAACAGATGTCATGTTGTCATCTCTTTCCCTTTCAAATTCTTTTCCACTGGAAATAATTGAAGCATTAGGGGAACAGTAGAGTGTTGGATAGAGTTTTTACACAAACCCAAGATTAAGGCTTCTGTTCATGTTAAATTTAATTGGAGTGTTGAATAGTGCTATCGTCACTACAGTATTGCTTTGCTCTTAACACAGTCCCTTTCAACTCTGTTCTGTTGCCCCTGCAAACCTCAACACTCTCCAGCAGCCAAGAGTTTTAAAAGAAAAGCTCAGTGAAGAAAAAAAAAAAGTGAAGATAAAGCTTGGGAAGAGGTTAAGAGAGGTAAACCGCATATTTGGACATACACAGAGGAGGAGGAATAGCCAGCCAGCGGAGAAGGGGGAGAGACAAATGTAGAGAAAATGAGAGAAAGGACGAGGAAAAGTGGCGAAGTAAAGGTCAGAGTCATGGAATCGGAAGGAGATCTGGCCATTTGAGCGTACATTCTCCCTCTCTCTAATCCCTGGAGGATTGTGGTGGAGAAGGACTGTGGGGCTGCGTCAGTACTCAGGCCCCAGCAGGCCCTCCCAGGCCTGGGGAGATGGAGCAGAGCTGTGGGGGGTTCTGTGGAGTTCGGCCAACAGTCCTGCTGACACGCCAGAGCAACTCAACAATGTTTATGATGGGATGTTTTTGTTGCGTCGATCTGCGTCATCCACTGCTTGACCCCCTGACACTAGTCAGGCACCCAGTTTTAGCAGCTCTGCCTTTTCCCGGCTGCAGCCCAACCCCTCTCATTGCTTTGTTTTGGAGCCACTCTAAAATCCACTGTTAACTCCTTATTTCCTCCTGCTCTCCCTCTCTTCCTCCCTCTCCGTCTCTTACCTTCCTCTCTTGAGTCTAGAGTGGATTAAGATCTGTCCCTTAAAGCACCGACTTCCATCATCAAACCGCTAATCACTTCATGCTGCTTTAACACAAGCCCACTTATGATCTCCGGCCTTTACATAGCCCATTCAAGTGTGCACTGGGTTTCTGATTATTAACCTGGTGCGGCGAGGAGCCTGAGGGCCCACGTTTACAGCAATGCATTTTTTATTAAAAGGGCAGTAAAGCAGCTGATGGTGTAGTAAGTCTAAGAGACACTTCCTGTTGAGCCCATTGCAGCAAGAACTGGATTCATGCTTTGGCTTGACCACATAGCTATTTGTTAAATCTCCATTATGTGGATTTACGGGACAGGTAAATGAGATTAGTGCTCTGAAAACAATTTTAAATAAAACGGGCCCAAGAGAAGAGTATGTATTAAAAACTATTTTGTTGTTAAAAATGTTTTGTAGGGGAGGATTTGGATATAGATGTTAATCACAAATGTTTGGGATTCTTCATAAGACCAAATAGCAATGAGTAGAAATTAGGTGAGGGTTTACAATGGCAGACAGTTCTGAAGGCAAGCTAATAAACCATAGTTCAGAATTACCTGCATCTGTATGAATGCATTAATGCTGCTGCACAGTGACAGCATGCTTTTCAAAACAGCAGGCGACAGATCTGTATCATTCTAGCAATAGGCAAAGTTATTTCTTTCTCCATGCATATCTGGTCGCACTGTACAGACTGGGTGCTCTGGTACGCCCTCTAGAGGTATCTAGCACATGCATACTCTACACAAGCATGGTTAAAAATAAATAATAATCCAAGCCTTAGACAGTATGCTGACATTAGAATCTAATCCATGACATTTACCTACTCTATACGTTTACATTCGTCATTTAGAGAATTCAGGCAGACTGCAGGACGTCCCTATGACATAAATTCACATGTTATACTCCTTCCTTACTTTGAGTCACTGAAACCTCCACCATTGTTTCCATTTACAGTTAGACTGTAGCACACATTTATTTTATTCGTTATTGAAAGGCTTTTCAATTTCATATCAAAAGTATATCTTTCCAAGCGTGGTCGTTTTTTTCAGGTTCATCACTCGTGCTGCTTCGCCCTCCCCACTTCTTCTCCAGTCCATTCAAAGGAGTTTAATATGTGAACAATATGTTGTCAAACAAGAGACAACAACATAGTGGATGCGCCAACTTAGCTGCAATTTAGAAGGCTTCTCAGAGACAAATGTTATGACACAGAGCCTGCAAAAACAAAATTCACATCTGCTAACCTAGGCTTAATATTTCTTCCAAAAACGTCATCAGTCTGTAAAGTAATGTGTTTGTTGTGCCATTTGTTTTACTAACTACGTCTTTCAGACAACTCTTTAGCTGAAAGCTTTTCAAAATATGAATATCAATGTCATAAACCCCCTCCAGCATTGAGAGCAAAAGTGAGTGTGCCATTCCCTTATTCATTAGCTTGGAGAAAGTATGGAAAGCTAAAATTAATATTAAGATTTTCATGTTGTGCTGGACAGAAGAGTCAATCGTGCACAATTTTTCATATTGGTGTGATAAATAAAACCAATTTAAGATCCTTTTAATAAGATAATTTGTTCATATTTGGTTCAAATGTGATAGGATGTAGAAGCGGAGAGGAGAGAAGTGATTCTAGGTCTTTGTCTTCGTCTGTGTCTGGTGTCTCAGCGGAGCCTCCTCCCTTCTGTCCTCAAACCAGTTTCCATCATTGCCGCAGCCAGTCCCTGGAGTCATAAAAATAATTTCAGATATTCCTGTGCGTAAGAGAAGTTCTTCACATGTGAACTCATTCACTATCCTAAAAATAGACATTCCTGACAAAAAAGAGCCAATTGACGCAAGAGGTTATATCTGTGGCTATTTTTGACACCGCTGGTTATTTTTCTAGCTTTTTTTTCCCCTACTGACAATATTTGTGTGGATTCCAGGCCAGTTTTACTATAAACCAACGCAGCATGATAGATAGAATGTTATACATAAAAAGCACCAAATATTTAGGAAATCTGCCATTGTCCTTAGTGTATTTTCACAAGAAGAAAAGCCGTGACGTTTGTGGTTGCGTTGGCAGATTAAGACATGCAAGTAAAAGCAGGTGACCGAACATAAGACAAGTATTGAACACATTTAATATTAGTACCGTAAACATTAGAAAGTTGGTGCTACATTCAGCCAGATTTACTCCTGTTAACAGTGTTAAAGCATCTGGTGCTAACACCAAGAGATGGGACTTGTTAATACCATATCTTCTTGGCTCTCTACAATCCCAGCTGGGTTGAGCAGTCCTTACTTTGGTCCAAATACTTTGGGCATATCAAACATTTGTCTGAACTTGAATTCCTTGGTCTTACAGTATGTTGCATGGGAGTATGGGATAGCTCTTGTTGAAAATAGAAACCTCACTGAGCTCTTGCATGCATTATTAAGATCGTTCCCGTTGCTTATTAGGGTAATGATCAGCCACTATATCACTTGGTGAGATGTCTGAAGCATGTAGCCTAATTATTAGCCAGATCTGGGGCCAGGGTGGGGGCATGTCTTTGAAGCTGATTCTCTACAGAAAATTTGACTGCAATATGAGCCCAACCCAACACTTTCATTCAAATCGGGTGCTTGGAAATTACATATTGGCTTGAAATAAGAAATCGAATATATAGATTGAATTATACGTTTTTTGTAAATATTTGGTGGTTACCTTTCATTGGTGATGCTGGTTATGGTCTGGCTATTGGGGTGTTCATATGTCAAATCACAGCAGTGCAGCAGAGACAAATTGACTGTGTGAGTGAAATAACAGTGAGGAGGCAGGAGTAGTCGTTTTCTTGGTGTCCTTGTTTTTATGTCTTTCATAACTCAGCTTGTGTTGGTGCTTGATTGTGTGTGTGCAGGTGTTGGCCAGAAGGAAAGAGGGGTCTGGCAAGGTGAAGGTTCTCCTGCACTGGACACCTGAGGACATGTGAGTAAATCTACTCCTATTCTATACATCATCTGATTGAACCTTTACCTCAACTCATATACGCTTAGATAAGAATTGTGAGGCTTTTTGCTGCTACTTTGCCAAGTCACTCCACAAGGTGGTTGGACCGGGCCCACATTGAGTTTGACTTGATTTCTCACACACCTTGAATATCATGGGGTGGATGATGAAAAATCTTCCGGTCTAGATGATCTTGTTCATGGTAAGCTCACGTCTCACCTGGCTGCTTGTGATAATGAGGCTGGTTAGGGATAAGATGAGGTTGGACTATCTCCTACTTTGGGCGGTCATGCCATTGTTCATTCGGGTGTAAGAAGTGTACAGAGTTGGAATTGAGGAGGAGGGACAAGGATCAGAGGAGAGAAGAGATTCCGGGGAGGGAGGGAGTCGGGACAAGAGATCAGAGACTGTGGTATATTGCTGTAGAAAACACCCCTCATTAGCCAGCTTTGCTTGTTGAGTCTTTTTACACAGATGTTACACAGATTCAGATTTATTGATCTATATGCCTATGATCTATATGTCTCCCCCACCAGTATATTTCTGAAACAAAGCCTTCACATTCCATTTTCATGCCTTAATGCAGAGCAATGAGGTGTCAGAAAGGCCGCCTAGAACATGCTGTTATAAAAAAGATGGAGAGGAGTGGAAGAGAAATGAGGGGTGTGAAGGGGAAGGAGGGTTTTGCAAGTAGGTGGTGTTGTCAAGCGGCTCAGGAATGTTATCTGTTGGTGGTATAAAGGGCAGGGCCTGCCATGGAGGCCGGCGGTATAGCCTGTGCCTATCATACAAACATTTCCTTTTCGAGCTGCAGGGGTACCTGCATGTACAAGTGCACATCAACAATGTATGTTTATCTGTCAGATAGTTTTATGATTCTACTTTCCATTTGGTAGTGCAGTCAACTTGGTGGTCTTTGTTGATGTCAGGGTTTGCAAAACATCTTCCCATCTTCCTCTCCTTGCTGAGCCAGTAGCCTACTTGTCATGGATAACTCTCAATATGGGAGCTTAAAGCTCTGGAGCTCTTCCTTAAATGGAGCTAAGAGGAATTAGCCATGTTGGTATTCTCACTGAGTGTAATGTTACATTTATTCATTTCTCAAGCACTGATGATGTGAGGACTGGCCATTGGCAATTAAAAAATATGTCTCTGTATGATGCTCTCTTGGTCTGGTGCTGGTTCTGCACCTTCTACTTGGCTTTATCTAGGTCTACAGACGTTTTTGTTGCACAGATATAAATCAAAACCAACCAAAATCCATCGAAGAGAACCGCATGAAAATGTTCAGTCTACACATTAGTCACATATATCCAGGACAGGCTGGATCATGTTCCCACCACAAACGACTGCTTCGGAGTTTGTTTGGGACCCTAACGAGACCACCTCTTCTAAAGGTGCTTAATGTGGTTGTTTTGGTCTGCACCTGAGTTTGACCCTTTCCTTTTGCCCAAAAAGGTGCACAAAAGGGTCTGATTAAACGGGACTAAGTAGTACAGGTGTGAAAACTTCCTATGATAAACCTTGAATAGTTCCCGAGAAGTGGTTCAACATCCATAATTACTCATAGGCTGATTTACTGTCTTCCTTTTTTCATGGTTTAGGTAATAAATGTCCGTCATAGTAACCATTTCGTGTAACCTCTGAATGCACTTTCATAACAACAATAATCATGCTCTGCTCAGCCCGGTTAGGCTCACTAGCCTCACCAGGTTCAGCCTACTATTGTCAATCTCTGCACCACTTTTGCCTCACCTCATTTAAGCAATTTTGCAGAAGGACCAGACGTTTGGACATTGTGTTCAAAATGAAATAGGTCTTTCTCACAGAGTAGAGTTCACAGAATGCTGTGATTTTCAGCAGGGCTCTTGTTCAAGGAATTTCCTACAAAACTGCCAACACTCCTATTAAAGAGTTGACTGCATGGCCTCTGAAGATGATCAGAGAGAAGAAAGAGGAAGAATGAAATAGAAGAAGACTAGGGTCAAGGGACAGGTAGGAGATAAAAGGTAGGATCAGTGCGGGCCAGGGTTCAATTGAGACAATGAAGAGGCTGAAAAACAAAAAGATTTTGTGAGAGCAAAGTTGGCACTGGTTAAAGAACGTGGATGCATCATGAATTACATTGCAGCAGACAGCCTCGGATGAACACACTGTAGCTAAACCCTTGTACTCTCATCCCTCTGCCTCAGCCTCCCATTTTCCCTTCTTTCCTTTCCCCCGCTCTGATCCACCTCTGCAATCTCCTTCTCACCCCGCAGTGGGAGTTTAATCTTGTGCATTGAGAAATAATGAGGGGAAGGGAGCGGAAGAGAAAGATGAAGTTTGGTGATCAGGAAAGACTCGTCAGATTAATTCCAAACAGAGAGACATAGATGGAGATTGATACTGAGACTCAAAGGCAGGATGGATGAGGGAACGCACTGCAGAGACAGAGAATGGAGGAAAGTGAGAAATGGGAGTGGGAACAAAATGGTTGTGGGAGAGAGTAATGTGACGGAGAGGCAGAATGAAACCAGAGAGAACAAATGATTGGGGAGAGATTTATACAGAAAGATAGAAAATGAGAGTGAGATGGCTTTTGGCTTGGCCCATGCAGGAGAAATCAGTGATGCTACTGAGTGATACATTTGCACTGCAGTTAGCGAGTGCTTTAGTAATGAGTGTGTTCATTAATACCCACAAACAATCCATACAAGGGTGGTGAAGAAAATGCAAGCCTGATGCATAGTGGTGGTGCAGTCTTCATAATAACAACAGTTTTCTGCTTGGGACATACAGAATAGATGGCCTTTGTGCTAATGTCCCAGGCTAAGAGAAGAAAACTGGAAATTAGGTTTAGCTCTCTGAATTCCAGATCATTCCGGTCACACACAATAAACTTCAACCCTTTTCCTAATAACTTATGATTAGTGTCGGTTTATACTAATAAAGTGTAAAGTGAGTGTGGGTCAGCAGGAGAGTGGAGGGAGGATTCTCAAACAAGAGACTCTTTAATCTGCATCTGTCCTGATCCTGAAGCGGTGGTTATAATTTTTCACCGGCAGGATATCGCTAAAACAATGAACGTAGCGGCAAACTTGAATCAATTATGCATCTAAGAATCAAGAAATTCCCCTACCTCTAGTTCTGACATGCATCCCCTCATACAGTCAATACATGTTTGAAAGCAGCTTTACATAATATTTTTGCATGTGGAGAAGTAGAAATCTTGATGGGCTTTCCATGTTGTGCTTCAATACCTAAGCTATGATTCAGGGTTTAGCAAATATTTGTGAAATATTTTTAAAATTGGCCAATTTAGAGTGAGTGTTGAATTGTGTTTGATTTCACATTGTTCAAATGTATTCTTTGACTCACTGTCATGTCGTAGTATTAGACAGAAATCTGTTGGGCATTTGTCAGCCATCATGTGTTGTTACCCTCAACAGCAAACTACATCAAGTTCTGAACTATGTGTATGTTTCCCAGTCACTGAGTCAATGATTAGCCTCGTACATGTGGGAAGTCATATTTATTAATGCAGGAGCAAACCATTCACTTTATGATTGACACTCATTAACTTCATTTGGATTAATACGTAACTGATTAACATGAACCCTTCTGAACATGAACCACCCAGCTCACTGAGAACAAAGAGAAGGGTGTGTGGGCTGAGAAAGAGAGAGAGAGCACTATAATTGCCGCCTAATCTTTGATGGATGTGTGAATGGATTCCCCTGTATGCTGCTGAATGCTTTGGAATAATTAGACTACACATACTGTGACGGGGAACGCCATGGGCCACTGGCATCCTAGCTCATCAATGTGGACAAACTATGGTGCTTATAATGCACAAGATAGGTTTGTCTCTTAAACCTTTGTTAAATTGTTTGTCATTTGTTTTCATTGTGTTGTTTATCTTCAGGAAGGTGTCAAAGGGTACAATAAGCACTAGCTAGTAGGGCTCCCCTTAATAGTTTTTTTTTAGATTTATTACACAAGAGAAGTTGACATTTTCTGTTTTTGATATAAAATGCCATTATTTTACTCTAAGTCATTGGTGTTAAATTGTTTAATAATTGGCATATGAATTATTGATAGGATCAAAAAGTTTTGTGAGGTCACTTTAACCAGATTGTTAACAGTTCATCCTTGATTCCAAGTTAACGTTTGTGCAGATGTAATGAAATTCCCTCTCGTCTGATTTATCACAACCACGAGAATCGGACAGAGGTGAGGTCACAGTTAACTTGACCTTTGCCAACCTTTGTTGTACACTGAAGACATCTGGGTTGGAGTGAGATTTTATTTGAGAATTTCAGCCTTTAGTTCCTGGCACCATTTGTCAACTAACCCTTTAAAATTGAATCAACATGAAGACCAGAAAGCTGTGAATGATGTGAAAAAAGCAAACCAGAGACAGGCTGAGAAAAAGAAGCATTGCGCATTGCCAAATTTGTTTTGTTTTGTTTCTCACTCATATGTATAAATTGTGTTAGCTCCCTGACTCCCACTAAGAAATATAATCTTTGGAACTTTGTCACATCAAGATGGAAACACTGATTCAGTTTTCAGAATAAGAGCAGAGATCAAGGATGTCTAAAATCACTAATGATCCATAAATGACAATCCATTCGAGGTGTCAAAGGAATGGTTCCCTTTCTTTATGCGTATCTCTGATCATTGAGCAACAGCCGTACATCAATGGCTGATCGTGCTTTGAGTGAGCGGCCAGTGAACATGGGTGACTTGGTAGCTGGGCTAATTTCAGCCAGTTTAATTGCATTATGGCTGTGATATTTGGAAAGTAGTCTGTCATTTTTTCCGGGCATGAAGATACAGATCTGGTCTAAAGAAAGAAGAATAAAAGAAAGACGGAAAAGCTACAAGCAAACGTTTAAATGCTGCTGTTTATAAATGAGATGTAAAACAACAGAGGAACTGCTACTCTGATCTTGTAGTAATAAACCTCCTAAGCATCAAATTATCATACATGGGCAAATCAGTCACATACAAATAGATCCCACATTACCTGCAACACGATTGGTTGGTAGAGGCATAAAACCATGAAGCAGCCATACAAGTTTATAGACTTATTCCCAGTTTAAACCTGTCCCTTTGTTAATTGTTCATTCATCTCTTGTGGACTGTGAAAAGTTCCATATAAAGCCATTTAACATGTTAGTGCTTTAATACGCACACTGCTGACTCTTAATGAACGTATTGCTCCTGTCACCACTGTGAGCTTCCAGGTTTGAAGAAATCCCAGTAGCTCTCCCACACTGCTACTCATACATACATGTCTGGCTCATACAGAAGAAAAGCAAACAGTGTCATCGGTAAAATCAAATAAATTTGTTTGTCTTTATTTGGCTCAGTGGGACTTTGGCTTGGAGTGGACATCTGTTTGGTAGTGATGTGGTGTATGTGTTTGTATGCGTGACACATGTCCCCCCCCCCCCCCCCCCCCTTGTGCAGCAGTCCTGTGTGCCTCCAATATATCAGAATATAATAAATCATCTGCACCACAGCACACTGGCTCTGACATGTTTATGGTGACTCTGGAGTGGAATGTGCACATAACCGTGCACACACACAAACACACATGGGTGTTTACTGCATATTTAACACTCTGCAGGTCCTCCTCTGTTATTTGAGGTTTGCTTTTCACAAGGGCACTAACTCAAGACTAACCCAAACTTTAAGGCCACTTTGTAGGGGACTGTTTCTTGTCTTGTCCCTGCCTCTCGTCATCTTCCTCTTCAGCTCTCACCACCATTAAAGGGGATGCAGAAACTTTAGCTATGCACTGCTGAGTAAAACAGAAACTTTTCTATGCTTTACCAATTTTAGGAGAATTTTTATGTATAAGTCTACAGCAATGAATTGGTTAAGGCGATTCAATTATAACTAGATAATAAGAATAGATTCATCATTGATTAGTTGGGTCTATGTTTTTTTTGCATAGCACACACTGTGGAAATGTCTCCTGAGGTTGGGGCGTTAAGCCAACCAATGCTGGGCCTTGTGTACCACATGTGGCTGCTCCTCTGGGGTAATCGTTTAAAAAATTGTAGAGGGAAACACTGCAAACGATATAGCGGACACAAGTGTACAGACCTAGTTTTCAAAAGTGTAGGAACATTGACATGAAAGCCTTCAAAGAAGACCATTAATTGCAAAAAGTGCAAAGCTGATTGTGTGTGGCACAGCTGCATAACTTCACTGCATATGCACTAACTAAAAAACGTGTTGGAGCCATTGGTGAAGGGGACTTATTATAACTAGTTGGACCTAAATTGTAGATATTTGAAACTGTAATCATGGTCTTAATTAAGTTGCAGATGTCTGTTACTCATGTACAAAGACAAGTATGTTGTTTTTAAATGAACAAATTTACCTTTCGTCTGTTTATCCAATCAAAAACCAATTCATCAGAACTAATTATTACCTAATTACAATTATTATAATTAAAGATACACCAATAATCTAGGTATATGAATCAAAACTGCCTTTAAGCTATCATTGCAATCATAGGCCTCATACTGTGTATGATAACTTCCATATGGGCAAGTTTCATGAATTCATTTTTATTTAATATATTAAATATATTTAAATTAGAAAAACAATTATGCAACAAGAGAGTTAAACTTAAAGACGTAAAAATTATCTAGGACCGACTGTGACCTTGTTAATCATCTGGGGGGAATCTCTGAGGGGCCATTTATTTTAAATTGTATTATAGTCTGGAGTGACAAATGTGTTTATAGCTTATATACAATGAATGTGATGGTTATGAGTTGGTCCTAGTTTTTGTGAATGGGTTAATTCAAAGTGCACAGACAGAAGTCCACCTTCTAATGAACATCTAATCAAACCTTGGCCCAACAGTGATGTGTGGAAGCCCGAAGGGTTATGTTAAATGCAACATTTTGGTAGATGATAAGAATGCCGCCCTGGTTTTCATAACTTTTTAGTATTGACCAAATTGTCCCGTGTGGCTAACCCCACCCTCCCAGCACTTGCCATAAAAGGATTTTAATCCGTTGTGTGAGTGTTTCCCCTCCCACTCTTCTCCCCCCAATATCTCCTTTCCTGTCCTTCACTTGTCCGCTTGCTATTACTTCCCCTCTTTTGTTCTCCATCGTTACCTGCACCCAGTTACCCAGTTGCGCTGAATGGGCTGCACATGAGGCACTACCTGCAGACGCTCCACTTAATGGGCTGACTAGGCATGTGAATGAGGGATTTTGGCTCGGTGTCTGCCTGCTTGCCCAACTGCTGCTTGCAGTGTGTGTAAGTGTAAGTGTGCGTATGTATCTGCATCTCTTGGGGCTCCTGTGATGACGCACATGGTGACGGGGGGAATGCTGGGGGTGGAGACAGGGGAGGCTGGAGGAGGGAGGGGAGGTGCACTCAGCTTGCAAAGCTCTTTGTTTCTTTCTACTGCACCTTGACTTACCACGCCAGTGCTCGCACGCTCCCTCTTTCACAGGGGATCACACTGCTGTGGGGTACAGTAAAATGCAGCTGAGCGGTACAGTACAGTGCACGTGTGGCTGTGTGAGTGTGTCACTCTAACGCTATCACGTCGCTGTTCTTAAAGAGGGGGGAAACAATCGGGTTGTTCTGATTTGAATGTGCCCTATATCTATATTTTAACCTGAATTCAAATTAGATCACATTAAATGAAGTCCAAAATATTCTCACATACATGTTCACAACTACGTACACACAGTCGTTCACATGTCCCACTTTTGATATCTACTGTAAGTACACAGTAGATAACCATGGAGGTGTAGTGTGGATAACCAACATCATGGGAGGGTACAAGGCTTTGTCCTTTGTTTGTGTGTCTGTGAAGGTCTGTGTGAGTTCCATAGCTTTGGTCAAGGACATGTTACCTATGGAAATGTACTCAGTGTTCAGAGGAAGGTGTGATAATGTGCCCTGGACTCTTTGTCCATCGCTCTTGTTCGAGCTTCCACCGTGACATTCTCTCTGTGTGTGATCTCCTGCAGACTACCTGACGTGTGGGTGAATGAAACGGAGCGGTGTCAGCTGAAGACCAAAGTGGTGCACTTATCCCAGTTACCGCAGGACACAGCCATGCTGCTGGACCCAAACATCTATAGGTGAGTGTGTAGTGGTGTTTGTTGTGCAGATACACAATCCCCCACTGCTGTAAATTAATTTACCCTCAGCCAAACACATGTTTCCCCAGTGTAAAAATTATTATTTTATGAAATTAGACTGCCACGAAAGAAAGAAGCGTTTTGCCTCTTTGTGTGAGAGAGAATGTGTCTGTAAGTGTGTGAGCCTGTTTTTGTGTGAGTACCAATGCCTCCCTCCACCAGGTGGCACCAGAGCAACCTGGTGAAATACAAGTGTAGATTTAGTGTTGTTAAGTGTTGTTGTTTTTGCCTGTGTACGAGGAGGCAAACATCCCAACTGTACAGTCTGATAAAGGATGTTAATGTTTTGCCAGTAGCCACATCTTGTGGCTGTTTTGATTTGACAGAAATAACAAACAATCATAATAAAGAGGCGCAGTTATTTTAGTATTAAAGACTGTTTCACTTGAAAAAGATTGAAATTGCAGTTCACCAGTGTAAATTTGATAAACTGATAACTGATATGAGAACAGAAGCATCAAACTCTGCCCAGCATCAGCTAAGATATTATTTAAAAATGTCTGCGACTCTGCAAGAATAAGTACACTTACCACGAAGAAGACAAAAGAAGGTTAGCTTTATGGTAGACCATAAAAGGGTGAAAATGATTCCTAAAAGAAGAACAATGTGCCTAAAATAACAGAGCGGTCATCTTACCAGAGATATATGGCACAAGAGTGTGCTGATCAGCACCCAGGCTGACTGATTTTAATTAGACCTGAAGGCTCAGTCACTTCGAGGGCTGCTGTTGGACTCTGGTTTCATCGTTGAATATAACCATCAGCACTTAGCGGATTTACGTAAAGGTTGTCCTAATGCATGAAATCCCCAAACAAATGAAGAGACTGGTGCCTGTGACAGCGAATACAGCCAATCAGCTCCATCACAGGATCACATTGGATAACAGATATCATACATAAGCTGCTTTCAGACAAGCACAGAACTCTGCAGGTTTGAACCCAGGTTTCTGAAATAGAAACTCCGGATTACCAATTGACTTTCTCAGCCTGATCTCCTAGTGTAATGTCCGTAGAAACTCAGGAGAAATTGATGTGAGAAGACAGCAGGGGATCCCCCGCTGAATTCCCAGCAAAAGTGAGTGGGGGGTTGATGAAGCTTGTTACACGCGACAGACGCTAAAACGAAAAAATATATATAATAAACTAAAAGGAAACAAATATCTCCCGATGAAAAAGCGGTGACACATACATTGAAGGAGCCCCCAAAAATGTCGAGAGGTGCGGTAATAAGATCTCTCCGCAATAGAGTTAATACGTCACTTCCTGCCTCTCTTTGCTCCTCCCCTTGCCTGAACAATGTGGATGATTTAATGCTGTTTGTGTCTGTGCAGAGATATTCCTGCTGTTGTTTATGTGTGAAAAACAAACTCTGATTAAACTCTGGACCCAATTCTCCGGACTCAACATGTCTGAAAAGGTATTTTAGAGATGCTCTCTCTCACACTTTTTCTCTGTTTTCAGAGCACTTCCTCAAAAGCGGCTGAAGTGCAGGTAAGCTGAAGCAAATACAAATACTCTTAAATCTTTAACAGTATTGTTTCTCTCTTAAATATTTATTTACATCTATATATTCAACACACACAGTACCATAGTGTGATTTAAATTTTAACTTAATATAGTGAACAACATTTTTATATTAATCAAAGACAATGAGTGAAGGTCAACGTTATTTGACCTGGTTATTGATGCAAACACATTCAACAACAAAAGCACAAAACAGAATTTAAAGTAGATGCTGAACAAGACACAGATACCAGAAATCAACGGTATTGTGCAGACAAGTTATACTGTATTGTATTACAACTACTTATACATATTATATATGTATATGTGGTTGTATATAAGAATAAAATAAATGTTAAATAAGTATACATTTAAGAAAAAAATAAGTATGCATGAAGTATGTGTATTGAATTATAAAATAAGTCTAATCATAGCGACTATTGTATAGGACCTACGGAAGTTGACATCTGCTCCTTCAAATACCTTATTATTTGAACAAGGGCCATACTGACAGGAGTTTGCAGCAGTGAAGTCAGATGTACAGGAAGACGAGGCTGGTGCATAAACAAAGAAGCATTAATGTGACAACATCAGTGCATCCATGCACATCGTTTGTAGATGACAGTGGTGTTTTAATGTGTATCCACACAACACAGCTGCCGCCTCCTTCTTGTTTGTTAACCCGACTGTGAAGCCACACGTCTCTGCTGTAGTAACACACATTTACATTTTCAATATTCCTTTGCTGTAACCTATATCAAACTCTGCTGATGCATTGATGATATGGTAATGTTTGCACGTCTGCAGAATTACCCACGGCCCGGCTCTCCTGTGGTGAAACATTATCGCAGCAGATTACTTGTCGCCCACAGTTTCACCGCTGCTGTTTACTGTAAAGCCAGCAAAGTGAGAAACGAGCTGATCCGAAGCCACGACCCTTGGCATTTCATAGTCTCACTCCAACATGGGGCAAATTTTTTTGCCACTATTCATTATTTCCTTGATTGACCTCAGTAGTTCAAGCGCGTAAAAGCTGTAGAATACACAGTGTAATGTGTCTGCAAAGTAAATCAGCTCAATATGGATAAAACCCATTTCTCATACTGTAATCTCTCTGCTGGCACACTTAGAACAACTCATTCTCTCCCTCTCTTTCTGTCTCTCCTGTCTTTGTGCTCAGCCTGTGAGGAGTGGACTCGATACTTAAGGGGAAATCCTTGTGCAAAGGACATTTATCTGTAAGGGATGGGACACTCTTCCTATGTCTCTGCCGAACGGGGGAAGTGAAGAGGCGATAAAAAGGGAGTTCTCCTTTTTTTTATATATTTTGTGTACATGAAACAATGGTTGTAGCCAAATGTGGTGGTAAAATAAGACTAACCATTTTTCAAAGAAACATTTGTGTTCATCAAAAATTTAAATGAATGTTTTTAAAAAGCACCCAGCTGAACATATTCTTCATACCCAATGGTGTTAAAAGCAGTTTTGTGTACGTTTGTCAGAAGATGCAGCATCTTTTATAACTGTTTTGTGTAAAATATTTATGCAGATTTGTAACTTATTTTTTTACCATGTACTGTGGCTTTTTGTGAAGGTTTTGAATAGAACCGTATTAACTGTGATAATATATGTTAACTATCACTTATTGGGATATTTGAACATTTCTAGTTGTAATTATGTTGTACATAACAAAAGTCTTAACAGATGATCCTATTTATACTTCCTGAATGCAGTACTGTTAGCTGTGTGTAGGACAGCGAGGTGTGACACCGTGTCAGTCATGTCAGACTTTGTATTCAATACCTTGCAAAATGTTACAGAAGCAATAACTCTCTAGTTGCACTTAACCCAATATGTAGAGTACTGCATAATATGACTCTGACATGTTAGCTCACACTTCAAATGTAAATCTCACCAGTTTGTCAACTTAAACAGGAACTTTGCATATCATAGTCCATATGATACATTTATATCACCGCCATTTACAATTATTGATATGAAGTTGTGTTTTCTACTGTGTTTGGAAATTGAACATGTGTTTTTAATAAAATGGCGGAATCGACAGATGTTGACAAAATGCAAGTTGTTTGTTTTTTTCTAATAGACCATGTTTAAAGATGGACAACGTGACTATAGGTTCTAAACCACACCCTCTCCTTCTCCATGTTGCTATATGGTACATGGACTGAACTAAGAAAGTAGAAGTACATGTTTACAATTTTCTCAAATATGGTTTCTGTCGTCTTTTGTAGTTCTCATCACACCAATGTACTCAATGATAATGTGCTCATTCTTCTCGTTTTAAGCAGTTATTCGATGCTATAAAATGGGGTAACATTTTACAGTTGACAGCTGCGACCGACTCGCATTTGGTTGAGCCTTGATACGGCTTCACACCATGATCACCACTACGTAGACTCTTAAAGCAAATGACGCCTATGTACAATGGCGGCACCCATCCATATATGTTTTAAATTTTTGTTCAACATGAGAAAGAAGAGACGCCGCAACCATTGCAATGTTATGGCATTGACGCAAATGCAAGTTGTTGGAATGACCTAAAGGAGCAATGCCTCCATGCGTACGAGTTCCCTGTGCGTGCGTTGGAGGGATTGGCTGGATTATTTGGCGTCTGTAAGCGGAACAGCTTTGGGAGCATGCTGCGGAGGAGCTAATGAATGGGCCGGCAGGGCAGAACCCCTGCCAGCCTCAGCTGTCAGTGAACATGCCTGGAGAGACGACTGGGTTCAGGGAGAGGTCTGCTACAATACGGCCGTCCGGCTCTTTAATATCTCATGCACTCACACGCTGACACATGCAAAATTCATGGGCGTTTATCACTCCAGCTTGTGATATAATGAAGTTCAGGAGTTGCTCCATTGTTTTGCGAAGGAAAGCACTGAACTTTTGGCACCCTGTTGTGTTTGTGTGCTTTGTTTTATGTCTTTCTTAGAAGAAGGGCCCTGGCAGCTCATGGAAGAGTTTGGTGGTAAAATTGATAAGAGATTAGCCAAGACATGAAGGCAGCTCATTCTTTGGTCATGTCACGTCCTTCCAGAATCTTATCAGCGAATGGCTTTTTTTTCCTGGGATCTTGAATCAGGACAAGATTTAAAAATAGGTGCTGTTCTCACAAATGTTTTGTTTTCTACACCAAATGTAGTCAATTTGATTCAGCTTCAACAGTCCAACACTGGCCCCTTTTAGACTGGAGTCCCTTTTTGAACTCTTTCATAAACCCTCATGGATTATTGCACTATTAACGCCATTAAACCTATTCATTCATGCTATCGATCAAGCCACCAGTCATGTGGCAGCAAAGAAATAAATACAATCATTCAGAAACTGGTCGAGAGCTCCAGTTCATGTTCCCAGTGAATATAACATCAAGGGAAAAATGCGATCTGTGTGACTTTGACTGTGTCGAGATTGCTGGTGCCAGATTGGCAGGTTTAAGTATTTCTGCAACTGCTGACCTCCTGAGATTTGTACACTCTGCAACACGATTTACTGAGAATAGTTTTTATCCATCCAGATCATCCATCCAGGGAGAAGCAGACAGAGCTGCCTCACAGATAAAACAGTTCAGAGGAGAATGACCAGACGGGTTGGATCTGACAGAATAGCTACAGAGACTCAGATAATCACTTTTTACAACGGTGGTGTGCAGAGAAGAATCTGAATGCAGCTTGAGGCAGACGTTCATGTCAAATTCCACTTCAATCAGCCAAGAACAGAAATCATCACCACTGGACAGAAAAACGTGCCTTGGTCTTAATGCCTCAGTCTGAGTGTTGTTGCTGACCATGTGCCACAGTTTACCATCCTTTAGTGGATACAATGTCACAAGGAAAGGTTTCATGAAAGTGACTGCTACTTCAGTGACCTCCTCAGTTATCAGATGTGAATCCAGCATAATCTTTGTGATGTAGTAGAACGTGAGATTGACAGCATGTGAATGTGCAGCTGACAAATCTGCAGAAATGAATTGATGAATTCATGTCCACCCACACGCAGCAGAATCTCAAAGGAGAATGGAATCTGTGACATAAATAATGTAGGTTGTGTTGAGGGGATGCCATACACAGCATTAGCCTGGTTTTCCCAACTGGGTGCTCGGAAATGGTCATTCTTCAAAACAGAAGTATTTGGATTTTATTGTGTTATCTAGGATTTCCATTCACCAATTCATTTCCCATGGTGACCTCATGAAGTAGATTCTATTGTTTGGCAGATTTACTGTTATTATATAATAAAATTATGTAAGACATCTAAATTCGAAGACGGTAGATGAAACAATACAACATAATTTGAAAGCAATGGTAAAAGACAGGGACAAGTAAAGTAAAAAGCCATTTGGTAAAAGTCAGTTTTGAGAAAGGACAGTGAAGTTTCAAGTCTGAGTTCCTCAGTAAACCTGGTCCAGATACTGTTCATCACAACAGACACTGTTCACAATTGAATTTCATGTGTGTCCAATGTATCTGGTTGAAATTGTGTTCACCATCGCTTACTTTGCTTTTGGCTTTTTTCACAGTGCAAGACTAAACACATGATCCCATATTTAAAGGAATGGTTGAGCAGGAAGTTCTTGATGATAAGCATGTCCTGTGAGCCGAGAGCGCACACATTATGTACAATAATTCAGTTGCCTGTGAGTCAGAGTGCCAGACAGTTGAATGGACTCACAGGTTCCCACAGTTCTGTCGACAAAACTCAAGTCATTCATTTCCGACCATGTTGCTGTGACAGGGTTTGGAGCCCATGATACAAACAGGAAGTCAGACAAATCAGCTTTCCTCAGTAATCCTCGTGCAGTTAAGAGATGGGCACATGTTTGCAATGCACTAAGTTTCAATCTTTGAGGTTCTGATTTTCTTTCGTGGCTCTAGCAGTAGAATACTTTTCATGCTTTACATCCTTGCTGTTCAAAATATGCATTATTTCGCTCATTGCATACATCTGTGCAACGCTTCTTTTCACGCTCCGTTTCAGCTACTGGCCCACATTTGAAAAAACTCAGTCTGTCGTGATTGGTCAGCTGCTTGATGTGCATGCTGGGAATGTAACACCAGGTCAATTCATGATCAGTTGTAAGCACAACAGCTTTACAAACAAAACTGTTAAAATTGTTTTGGCACAGATTTGGTACAAGCTGCCACATTGTCATCTGGCCCACATACAACGTGGCATTTTGACACGAGTAAGCCATAGAAATACCACCTCAACCAAAAAGGTCCCAAAAGTGGCCCAACTTTGTCTTGTTCTATTCGGGTCAGAATTCATCATTGACCACATTAGCCACTTCAAAAGACCAGAAGGGACGTATCTCTGCCCACATCTGTTTCTATCTGAGGAGCAGAATATCTCTCGGTGAAATTTTTGAATTATGTGCTATTTCATATGTAACAATATAATTGTGTCATCTCTATATGTCCGAGTTAAACATCTAAATCAGTGATGTAATCACTTTTACAAAAACAAGCCACACACACACACACACACACACACACACACACAAGGCATTTCAAGCACAGTGTTTACTGTGGGAGAGAAGGACTCCCTTTGCTACGGACTCTGTCAACTTCAGACCTTTTACAATAATTAAAAAGCATCATTGACACTAAAGCAAAGACCCCAAAACACTACATGTGCACTTTGAATATGAAGAAAATGGTTTTGATAGCATGGGTGTTCCTCGAGCCCAAAATCTAGCGACAATGATTTATTTTGGGCACTGCATTTTTCCAAAGCAATCTGCAGACTTGATGGTGCCCCAGGAATAGTCATTAAAAACTACACTTGATTTCATTATTTCTCAGGTTTTATAGTTTCTACATGTGACCACCTCAATGTGAATACCGTCAGTTGGACTCTCCTATGACCCCACAGCTGGATTGGGCGTCCACATTTCTTCAACGTCTTCATCTGTCTTTGGCGGATCATATTTCGAGTCTCTCCCCAAAAGTGATGATTTGCAGGATTTTTTTAGCTAAACAATAGAGCGAATACTTCCTGACCTGTACCTGAATCATGAGCTGAGAAGTGACATCAGTTGGAGCAAACAGAGTGATTGATAAAAAGACTGTCAGAGAGCGGACAGCGTGCACCGCCTGCAGAACCTAATCCCGCCTTAGCCTGTCTGTGGAGGAGAACTCTGGGAAACTCCCCTGAAGTGATGTCTGTTAGCTCAAACCCAGTGAGATGGATGAGCTTCTCCCCTTCATCTACTCCTCCTAACACCCATTCCGATGCCAACCCCCTCTATCTCGACTGGAAAATCCCAGATGCATTTTTTGTTTTGGATGTATCATGTTTGAATATGGATGAAGATATTCCAGAAGATGAATCCTCAACCTGTAAACTGTGTCATGTGAGCCTCTGGTCCATGAGTCATGTGTGACACTGCAGCTGTGTTGTCCGCTGGTTCTTGTAGTCTAACCACTCAAACCTGAACCTTCCATCGTCTCTGCCTGCTCTCACTCGGTGCTGAATCATCCATCTGAGTTACTTTGCGTTAAATCTCACCTTTTTGCTTTGGCAACACGTGCCCCTGTCTCAGTTAAGAATGAAGGCATTACCTCAAAAACTAAAAGTGACGAGCTGCTGTTCTAAATCCTGGGCTTGTTTGTCTTTACCGTCTCACATGTCTCACAGAGACAGAAACAGAAACACTTTGGAGTGAGTAGAACCTGAACGGTTCAGTGTGGGGTATTGCTGTATATGCTGATAAAAGAAAGATGTATATGAGCAGTGGTTATCAGAATAAGTAATGTCCTGGCAAAAGTTTAGTTTTTTTTTTTGTCATTTAATGAAATCTAAATATTTAGTTGAGTTTTTTATTTAATTCCAAGCCTCTTGGCAACTTCATTATTTTTCATTAACATCATCTCTCTTTGCAAAATCAGAGAAATTGTGTTACCCTAACACGGCAGTTCAGTGTGATAACAGTCCATATAAGGGATTCATGCAGGAAGCTGAACCAATCAGCACCCGGTGCGTGCCTGCAAAAATAGGGACAGAGGCAGATCAGCTGTGAGATGATTTGTAAACTCATTTTTAAGGAGATGTCACTTTCAGTGGGTTTCCGTCTTGTTTCCGATTCATCTGCTTCAGCACGAAGCTCTAATGGTCTTTTTATTGAGTGTCCTCGCCGTCTCCGTGTTTCTCTTTGAAGACTGTCCATCCTGAGCTTTATCACCTTGTATGTTTCCTTCTGACTCCTTATTCGTCTCTTCAAAGCCTTTTGCACAAACATATTTTGACAGCTTTGGAAACTTCTTTTATCGCAGATGTGCATAGTGGAGAAACGGTCAATAATCTGTCCTTAAGTGGCGCTGGCTGTTGACCCCTCCTGTCAACACAAGGACAGGATCCCGTCTAAACACTTTCCAGCTGGGGACGCCCGTCACTCCTCGGCGGTGGTCTCAGGTTAGAGAGCAAGATGATCCCTCTCTTCAGTCTGTCTCAAATTGTATTGGTCTCAAAGATTTTCTTTTGTCCTCAGCATGGAACAGTTTGATCAAGAAACAGTTTGAAGGAACCAGGGCTGCAGTGTTTGGTCACAATTTACTACAGAACGTTTTTTAAAAAATGAGAAAACCCTTCACATCTAAAAGCTTCAGTGAAAGGATTAATAAAGGATAATAATGAATGATAAAGGGTAATCTTTTAACAGGTGCCTCGAGGTGAGTGGATTTTCTCCTTGAAAATTCTGCTATTTTCTGTTAATCCAGCACCTTTCAAGTTCTTTTAGAGGATGTGTGTGTTTTTGTTTTCACAAATTATTAGAGAACAGCGATATGTTTAATCTTAGTTTATCAGATGATTCTAGTGTTGATTGATAATTGAATTTGTCTTTCTTTATACTTTGAGTTCTTTGTTTATTTTGAAGCCACTTTCCCTGTATCTCTCTTACTTCCCATGTTCCCACTCATAGGATGGTCTGCTCTGGTCCTAATGTGTTTCACCAGTGTTCAGTTTTCTCCTCTGTTAGTCTGCTGGGTCCACTGTGGTCTTTATCACGTCAGTTCAGTTTTCCTCCCATGTGCACTCGGGAAGGCAGGGACACATCGATTGGTCATACTCAGGTACAACCGTTCAACCTGCTGGAATGAAATGTGGGATCAGGTACTGTGGGCGGCTGTGGCTAAGGGGGTAGAGTGGTCGTCCTACAACCTGACCCATCTGCATGCCGAAGTGTCCTTGGGCAAGATGCTGAACCCCGAATGCCCCCCCATAGAATAACAAAGTGCTAAGAATAGATGCACTGTATGAATGTAAAACTGTACTGTAAAGAGCTTTGAGTGGTCATCAAGACTAGAAAAGGGCTCTATAAATACAAAGCCATTTACTTCATCTCATCAACAGTCTCATTGGTGTTAATAATCTAACTGATCTATTTAGGATTTTTTAAGCTCTACTAAGAAATACAAATCTAGCAATATGCGGTAGTTGCATATTTTGCTTAATTTCTTTATTGATAAAGCTTGTGTTTGTTGTGACACTTGCATTGTCTGGTCCCAAAGAACCAAATGGTTTCTCCCTCGGTGCGAACAATCAAACAGACTCCAAGTTGACATCACACAAATACAACGAGAGGAGCCTCTGAGGGGGGCAAGTCAGAGTGTAGATGTTACATAAGTTGTCATCACAGTTGACCTGCATGCAACAGAACGGCCTCCATTAATGAGTTAACGTCGGGCTCTGTCATTGTGCTCGGCCCACGACTCATTCACTGCTGTTTGAACATTTGGCCTCTGCCACAATGTCGCATGGCCCTTTGGCCATTTACCCAGCATCACGCTTCCTCTCCACTCTCCCATCGGGCTGTGCGGCCGTACGATAGGAGCAGCTTTTATTTATAGATGTTGGTATTTTATCAGATCCACAGTGTGTCATCAGCACTTGAGGAGAAACGGCAACAGCAGGGAGAGAAAGAGAAAATATAATTGGGGCATTTTGTGTTTCCTATTTCAGCTCAAAGTTATTTCTTAGTTTGATTGTGTTTCATCATATATCCCATCTTCCTGTTGTTTGTTTTTCCTGCTCGTTTTCTGAATCTGGTTGGAAGAAGTGTAGATCTGGTTGGATAAGATTCTGCACAGATAAAGCGATGATGCTCCACATTCTTACAATAGCATTAATAAGCCATGCAGAAGCTTTGTCCCGATTCAGGGGCTGCATCCTACAAATGAGGAATTACAGGACTCATTTGAAGGAGTATTTGAAATGGGAAGGATGCAGTTCCTGTATGTTTGTGTTCCTGTACTTGTGTCTTTGTGAGGACCATTTTGACCAGTCCTTACATTTTCAATGGGCTGCTTGAGGGTTAAGACTTGGGGCGAGGGAATGTATTATGTCAATGTATTATGTCAATGAGTGTGTGTGTGTGCGTGTGCGTGTGCGCGTGTGTGCGTGTGCATGTGCGCGTGCGCATGTGTGTTTGTGTGTGTGTGTTCCCGCGCGAGCACAAGAAACCCGCACTTTCTTTATTGGGACATTGTGTTTTAATCGTGGCAGGTTTACAGGCTGCTTTACGAGGGTCAAGGCCAATGGATGGGACATGTCGTGATGACAGATGCAGAAATAAATGGTCAGGGCTGTTTTTCTGTGTTCTGAACTTAGGCCCTGGGGAGAACCAATTAGTGAAGGCACATTAGCCATGCCCAGCATCAGCTTCTCTTCGAGCTCATGCGAGACAGAATAAGTCTGTCTCAATCCTTTAGGTGCAATGCCATAACATATTCCCTATGCATATGTCTCAGGAGGATGGATGTTGTGCATGACCGAGGTCACCATATGGGAATAATGTCATGCCTCTTTTCTGCCTTTTAACCAATCCCTCCTGTCGGAAGTCTTGAGATCATCCTCAGCATCAGATAACATCAGAACTCCTTTCTGTGGACATGAGAGAGAGAGAGAGAGAGAGAGAGAGAGAGAGAGAGAGAGAGAGAGAGAGAGAGAGAGAGAGAGAGAGAGAGAGAGAGAGAGAGAGAGAGAGAGAGAGAGAGAGAGAGAGAGAGAGAGAGAGAGAGAGCGCAGTGGAGTGCAAGATCACGTCAAAAGAAATTACTCACAAGACGTCAGGTCAACCACGTTGAAGGAGCAGTATGGCTCCCACATTGTCGGTATCTCCGTCATCCTCATGATTGGTTGTCAGAGCAGTGTAATCAGGGCTCGCTGGTTGTGTTGAGTTTATTAGACCCCTTTTATTCTCATGATTAAACACATTTGTCCTTGAAATATGATTGGTCTGCTACCTCTCCTCTTATCCTCCCATCTCTAAGCCCTTCAGAGATTGATCAGCATTGCCCTCTATCTTTCTTTCCAGCTTCTCACGATCTTCATCTCTCGCCCCCTTCATTATCCCCTCATGATATTGTGCATTAGGCTCTGACAGATACGACTTCTCTTTCTACATTGATGAAAGTCCATCAGTTCCATTTGGATATGGCAGGCCTGCCAACAGGAAATGGATCATGAATATGTATGAGGCAGGAGTGGCATGCCTTGCACAGTTGCTGAAAACCAGCATGTTTGTCCCGTTACCCACCTGCCTGCAACGAACGCACCACAGTATTGATACACTGCTGTCACATACACAATAATCCATGTAAATGGTGCAGTGTACGGGAATGGTCATGTGACATTATGCAAGTGTGGATGGAGACGATTTTAGTTTCAAATTGAAATCATGTGAAGTAGCCAAAGCTGTTTGCTGTGTTATTGTAACAAATCATAATTTACCACCAATTTTGAATCAGTTCATCCTTTAGTCCAACTGAACGTGTGTGCCAAATTTTCAGAAATCCCCTCCAGGCATTCCTTGGAAAAAAAATTTGCGAGGCATTATGAGCACTAGACAAATGTCCTCCTACTTTATAGCAGGGATTTTAAAAACGTAATAAAAAAATATTTCAGAAGATGCTCTCTGTCGGGAGACTCGATCAGAATGTAAAATCAGTTGGAGAAAAAACAAACTACACTCAGCTTTTGTGCTTCGTGCAAGTTAAAGAGTGGAGTAGAGCCTATTAGATGTGGCTGACTCCTAAGGTTAGTGTTTAGCTGTCTGCTCAGGTCAGATTACTTAATGCAGTGGTGACCGTTCTCTCTCCTCACTCTCACACACACACACATACACACACACACACACACACACACACAGTGAAGGGGCATGTCACGCTAACTCTGGCATGGATGCTTTCATCTCAGGGCCAGCCCACCTCTCTGAATTGGCTCCCTGACACCAGCTGCATTGCCTGATATGGAAATAACTTGTGACTGTAAAAGTGTCAGTGTGTGCGTGAGTGGACGCTTGTGTCTTAAACTATTAACCGGGCCTCGTGTCCCAAAAATAAAAAATAAAAAGTCTTGTCTGTAGATCACTTGTATAGGTGGGATCATGAAGCCGGAGACGGAGCGAGCGAGGCTCTGTTGCTGAGACGTCTAAATCTTTCCAAGAACGAGTGGGAGGGTTTGGTATTTGTCAGTATTAGCAGTGTTTGCACACAGGTAATATCTTACCCGACCATTAGCTTTTGAACTTTCCTTTTTTTTTGTTGGACGTCACCACATGACAGCTGCATCCTCCACATAATAATCACGAAGCTCAGCTGGTCTCATGTTTAAGAAGTTTCCTTGAACGCAACATCAGACGATATCTAATCTCTGATGACAAAGCTGTAAATTCTGAGCACTCTTTCTCTCTCAGCTGACACACTGCTGATGCGAGTCCAACGTGGAGCGTTTTAATGCACTGTCAAACCGACTCTTCGATGTTCGTCTTACTCTTCTCTCTCGATCTGTTTTCCGGGACTATATGTCATGTTTGCTAGTTGTTATTGGTCCCAGGTGTGTGGTAAATCACAGTTGGGGAAACTATGGTTTAGTATGTGGAAAATATAATTTGTTGGGCTTGTATGAATACCATGAGTAGGATTTATGTTGGCTAAATGTCAGATTTGTTTTGCTCAGTGCTTCGTCATACGCTAATCAGATGCAGATTCCATGTGAAAATGCAATCAACGACATCAAACCGGCTCATTTGAATGGATGTGATTCAGAACACCACAGATTAACACTATCTCAGAGTTGTTCTTCTCTGTCCAGATGTTCTAACCCTAACCCCACAATGAGATACATGACATCCGCACATAGCAGCCGTGGCCAAAGGCATGATGACAAGCTGCCTCCCGCTCTCAGAGAGACTCAAGGAGGACAGTGATGATAAGGGCTGAACACAGAGCGCTGCAATGTGTCTCTGTGCTCCGGTCGGGGGTGACACGTGGAGCGGGGCCTTTGCAGCCTCCTGCCTCTCAGGGATCCTTTGGCCTGTGTATAATTGATGAGCGGAGTGAATAAGAGATGAGTTTGTGACTGTCAACCAGCCTGATGGGGATGGACAGAGCTCAAGTTTGGCTCTCCTCATCTGGCTGATGATGACAATGATGGCGATGATGATGATGATGATGATGCCCGTGCTGCTTCCACGGCAGTGTCCTGGACTCGGCCCGGGTCGTGCATCACCACTATATCACCGCTGCCTCTTCTGGATGGCAACACAGAGACAAAGGGATGTGCCAGAAAAAAAAAGAGAAGGGAGCCAGGGAGCGGGTAGAGCGAGACAACGGCGGGGCTGCTGTGTTGGGGAGATGGAGAGAGCAAGAATGGAAGATGTGTAAAAGGAGGGCAGAGGATGGGAGTGGGGGAGGGGAAAGCTGCAACTGCTAGCGAGTGGGGGAAATCACTTTATGTAAGAATTGTCTGTATTCAGTTGCTCCGGATGTTTAACAGAGTATAACCTGCCAGCCACCTAGAAAATATAAAAATCCCTGAGGGAATCCATGTGAGAGAGCAGGAACATTTACAGAAACTTCACAATGAGCAAGAGGGTCTGTTGAAGACATTTATAACATGTGAAGGATGCAAAACTGGAAGGATACAAATATCTTGAGATGAAAAAGAGGCGCCAAACAAAGATGTCACTCTCAGACTGTGTCCCAATTCAGGGGCTGCCTCCCTCAGAGGATGCGGTCTACATGGCTCACGACAAGAAGGTTTCAATGTGTACATGTGTCCTGTTAGCTGTCGGGTTGAATTAAGGACTGATACTTAAATTAAATACTATATTCCATTATCCCCTTTCAAAACATTTGTTTCTTGGGCCCAAATCCATCCGTGTGAGTCTTTCGTTGCCCGGGATGCATTAAGAGGAGTCTTCACAAAGGTTCTGCTTAGTTGTGCCTCTATGACATATTTGGTCTTTAAATGCAGCCTCTTAAGGATGCAACCTTTGAATTGAGACACAGCTTCAATGTGCCATAAACAAAAACACGGTGTTACGTCATGTCCTGCCTCCTGCGTGTTCTGGAAATGTTCTTTGTTGTTGTGAACGGGTCTGACCCGCATTCTTCCCTGTTGTGTTTTTCATATGGGAAAGTCAAACTGTAGCAGATGTCCAGGCCCAATTTTCCAGACATTTCCCATTTTACTCTTTTACTTTTAGCTGACACAGAAAGAGGGAATCAGTCGGAGACCAAATACGTCATTACAGTGAAAAAGTTTCCAATCATGTATTTGAGCAGCTGGAAATGATTTGGCCACATTGTTCATAGCATCATTGAAGCATCTGCCTGCTGCAATAAATCTTTGGTAAACCCAGAAGTGTCCTATGAGCTTTTCTCACCTTCAGTATCTTTCTTCCTTTGTGATTATAACATATTCTGTCTTGTATGTCTCGCTGAGTAAACAGAGGCAGTTTGTGTAGAAAATGTGTTGGACTGGTGTGTTTGAAGGTTGGGTCTCCTCTCATGAATATTAGGAATACTATCATGCCGAGGTCAGCTCGAGTCACCAGGACTCGGTTCGCCATAAGCCTTTAAAACCCCGGGTGTGATTGGATAGTTATTACACTGGGAGATGAGCAGTCCCTGCTTGTATGGTTCCAGTACAGCGGAGGGGTCCGGACCTTTCCCAGTCCCCCTGCGCTCGGCTGATCTCTCCTGGAGACTGAGATTGATGTGAGCGCACACAGGTTAGGAGCAGGCAGCGGAAGAATGTCAGAGTTTGCCCCTGTCACATATCGAAGCTGCCAAACAGATATGAGATGGCAGAGCTGCCTCTTATTCAATGTTCCACAAAGCGGTAAGAAGGAGAAAGTGCTGTTGGGCTGAGATCATTTTTCATGTTCAATTTTTATTTTGGAATATTTGGAGCACATCAATTTAAAATGCCCCAGAGGAAGTCTTGATGGGACTTGTTTTTATATTTAGAATGTCTATTTTTACCCTGCTGTGGAGGAGGTGATGGAATTATTTGGGTATAACTGAGCTTTCATACAGGACTTTTAAACAATTTTATTCCTTAAACTCGGTCTCAAAAGTGTCAAGCAGAATTATGAAGTAATGATTGTGAGGTGAAATGCCTGTGGCAGTGTGTGTTACATTGGAAATGTTGGAACAGCAATGTTCCACCATGGCACGAATGCATTACTGAGGTCGTCTCCGAATCATTTTCAATCTGTGTCCCCTTTTTAATAAGCATTCTGCCTTTTTGATACAACAATTTACATATCAATGCGTTCCTTCACAGAGGGATTACCAACAGAAAATGGACTCGTTACAGATTTGATGGGAAGAAGCGTTTTACAAATGGCTCATAAAGGAATGCATTTTCCTCCTCGCTGACATGAATGCTAATGCTCAGTTGTCATTGTCGTGTCCAGAGATAAACCCTGCGATGCACACTGTTGCCACAATCTAGTTTCAGGACAACACTGAAGATTGTCCTGGATTAGAGAGGTGAATGATAATTACTGCATGCAGTTAATGAGACAAGTGTCATCTGTGTCTTGTGACATGTAAACAAACAGCATTCACTTATAGAAGCTTGCTAAATATGGAAAGCAAATTCTTGACTAGACAGAATTTTGTAATTTCAAGGTCAGGATTCATTATATCAGTGCCGGATGTGCCATCATGAAGCAACACAATCCTGTAAGGGAGCAGCTGGTGTCACACAATGTCTGCTCTGATCCACATTGTGTGTAATAAAATAATAAACTATGACAAATTTAAATTGAATCAAGACCACAAATTTACTTTCATAAATTAACATATAACATCTGTGATATCAATTACCAAAGGAAAATTAACCTTTAGAAATTAAAATCATGAACTTTTATTTGCCAAAAAATTAAATATATCTTATTGTATGTCTGTATTTTGATTTTCTAGACTTCTTATTCAATCATCTATAAAATTGATGTTTAGCTGGGGATCAAAGGAAGTGTTTTGGATGAGGCGCACATTAGAAAATCTAAAATACAGACATCATACGATCTACACATCTGAAACGCTAAACAAACATCCAACATCACAGACATGTTAAGGATTGTGTTGCAGGTGTTGGACATCAGGGATTGAGATAATAAATCATGACAAATATTTGACTTAACATGTAAATAATGTGAAGTATATCATAACCAGCACTTTCAACTTAACTTGTGGACATCACTGTGTGTGTGTGAGACGTCAGAAAGTTTTTGGGATTCTGCTCTCAAGAAAGCTGCAAGCTGAATTAACGCAGGTCAAGCAATTAGCCCTGACCAACAAGTTCCGTCTGAACGGGCACTGTCCTACTGTTATTAACCATACATTATTGGACAATGTCCTTCAGCTGGAGTCCAGCTCTGGCAAACTTTCAAACTGCCCAAATGTCTTTGAGCAAAAGTCTTTCAAGGATGTTGGTCTGTAAGGAGCCGTCCTCTGACCAAGTGAAGACAGTTGCCTTCCAGGGTCTGACAAAGTTTTATATCATCATTTCATTATTCTGTCCTTAATTTTTCCTGCACCAGCAGCACTAAGAGTGGTGATGATGGATGGCTGTAACGTTTTGGATAGCTATCCATTGTCTGCAGAGATGTTTACCGATTAAATGACTGTTGGTAGGGCTGGTGATGAAAGCTGTGTTTTCAAGAACGTCTCTTCCAATAAGCATCAGGGCCGACTCTGAACTAGACTTTTGAAGTTTGAAATCCCTTAGACTGTGTATAATGAAGGAAGTTATGACAGCTTCCCAAAGCCAAACCCGATCTCCTCCATGTTGGTGGATGAGACATGGGCTTAACTAGAAAAATCAAAGCACTCCCCGAATATATGTTTCTCAAAGAAAAAAAAAATCTGCCATTTTAGCTTTCGCTGTTATACAGACCAGCTTTCCATGCGGATGGATGGTAATATTCTCTGGAAAGATTGGTTTTAATCAGTTATTTGAATGTGGACCTCTACACAGTGACTCCACATCACGATCACTACTGCGTAGACTCTGGCTCCAAATGACGTCAAAAGATCAAGATGGCGTCACCCTGATATATTTGGCTTCATTTTTGCACAAGTGGAGGGAGTGGAGATATGTGATCCATCTTTATTTACAGTTGATTGGTCGTACCAATAATTCAAAAACAGATAATCCAGTGTATTTAGACTTTAATCAATGCACATGCTATAACAGCTTTTTGATTTTGTCTAACTCCTTGGCCTTTGATCGACAGGGGCAACCTCCCCTTAAATCGTTCTAATGACAATCCCACAGAGATCTGGTCTTAAACAAAGACTTCTCACAGTATTTCCTATTGCTGAAGACCACAGTGTAAATGCAAATGTCATCTACAGCTGTCCGTCTGCTGCATCTTGTGACAGTGGAATAGAGACATGCTATGGGAACCCGCTGGTTGAGGGGATATCTGAGGTGGAGCCATGGAGAAAGAAAGTCTGCCCTTTACACAACCGCTGGGACTGGGTGACTGACATTTCTGCTAATGCCATCACATGAACCGTGCCATTTCAGCAAAGACGTGGCCCGATGCCACCCTGTGCTCACACCACTGTGACCACGCAGGAAACTCCATGTCTCTCAGTGTTTTCAAGTGAGACCCTGTGGAGGTAAACTCTTCCAGCCGTCTGTGGACGTGCGCTGCCTCCTCCTCCTCAGGCGTCATATCATGAATGTTACAGTATATTTATATACCAGGACATGGCATGGCCACACCATATATCACATGGAAAAGCTTTTATAGGTTGCATTATACAGCTTCAAATGGGTTTCCGACATGGGGAGTTAGGTGTCTGAATGTCATGAGTGTTGACCTTAGCCGGATAACAATACATGGTCCACTATCACAGCACACTTTGTGAGGGGAGTTGGAGCTTCCTTGGCTCAAGGACTTTCTCTGCTCCTCCATAGACTGAACCCTCCTTTCTCTACTTTGTGTCTTTTGGGGGAAGGTGTTAGTTGGATATGAAGCAGGCGAGTAGGAAAGCGGTGTAGCGAGGGGAGCCGAGAGATTCAGCTGAGTCCAGCGTTTTTCTCTCTGCTCCCTGATGGTTCCCAGATGTTTTTAAAGCAGTTGCTTTCTCTGTATTTGCTCTCCTTCTACAAAAACCCCTCCTCTCCTCTGTGTCTCAAGCCCCCTCCCTCTGGGTCTGTCCTTCCAATTTCCCCTCTGTTTAGGGATTACACCCTTCACAAAAGTGCTCGCTTCACCTTGTCTGATCGTAATCACCCCTCGTCAAATAAACAGTCGTTCTCCACACTTGTTCACTTTATTTCTCTTTTGCCTCTCTTATTTTCTCTCCTCTGTATTTCCTCCTCTTTTCTTCTCTCACTCTCTCCCTCAGCACTCATCATTCATCTGGTCTGGTCGAGAGATACGGCCATTTCTCCTATAAGACACCGGACCGTGTTATGTTTTGCAGTGTTTAACCACAGAGCCAAATTCAATATCAAATGCATTACACATGCAGAATTTATTTGATTCTAACGCACCCGAGCACCAGAGCGGTTCCCTCTGCTCATTCATTCAGTGCTGAAATGAATTTGGTTCAAGTGCAGAAATAGAGCAGTTGTGCTTGCCCCTTTTCTCAAGCACACATCTGTGTGTGTGTGAGAGAATGTGGAGACGGTGATATAGGGAGGCTGGTAGTAAAGTGGGTGAGGAAGTCTGTGTAATCCTCCACTCTCTTCCTCAGCTCTCCCTCAAAACACAGGAACTTTACTCATATCTGTCTTCACCATGGAAATGTCTCTTGAAGGAACAAGTCAGGTTGTACCAAGTGTAACCCAATCATCCTAACCTTCACCTCTCATCTGTCAGGCCTAACCCTGGCCTTAACCACAACCGCTCCACTATGACTCATAAAGCTTTGGTCTGAAACCAACCAACAAAAAACTAGAGGTCTAAGATGGAAATCCCTTTTTTGATCTACCCACTAAATATGTCATCAAAATCCTAATTCATTGAACAACCTAACTCTGACCACGTGACCTAGATGCATAAACCGAACTGTCCTGGTCTTGAACCCAGAGATCAGAGGGTTATAATACTGTTTGAGAACAAAAATATAAAATTTAACCAACTGAGATACCCATGTGATTCAGAATTTCATAAAACCTTCTTAAAATCCAAATAACATCCTCAACACACGTTAACATCCTACTCAGGAATAAAACTAGTCCCAATCTCAACCTTTAGAAGATAAAGCTTCAAGTCAGAAATCTTTCATCTGAAAGCTGATCACTTGCCTAACACAAGTCACAAACAGGACTGAAATCCAAACAACTGAAAACTTGGACCACTCACTCTGGATCTAACCTTAAAGATGGAGATATGGTGTGGTATGTCCAGTAGGTGATGGGGGAATCTAGAACTATTAAGTGAAGTGTGTCTGCCAGGGCCGACTACCTTTGACTTCTCATGTAACGGCAGAGTAGATGGATGATCACAAATAATCAGAAATTAGTAAATCTGGCTTTAAAAAACATTTTTATACATTTTACATATCCTCCAAGTATTTATTGATGATGCTTCTGCATATCATTACTATTATCTCTTCTTGCTTTCTTTATAGGTTCAGATATTTTACGTAATGCATTGTTTAGCACATTTCCAAAACTGTTGCTGCATATGCCCTAAAAGCAAGATTGTCCATGAGGGCCACTGTACTGTGGTTAGTAGTGCAGGGAGATAATCCACGGCTCGGCTCCAGCGTATGAGCTGCAAAGTTAATGATGCGTCATACACTCTGGTATTACTGATAGCTCCAGTGGGAATTACATTGTTTTTTTTCAAACCGTTGACATCACACACAACATGTCAGAGGCTGCTGATTAGATCTGGCCAAAATTGAAGGGACTTAATGGTCAGATTGCTCTATTTGGTCATATTCAGCTCCCCTGATTAAACCAGCACGGCTCCCTCGGTCAGTGCGACTCCAGTTTTTCCTTTCTCTCTCCAGACACAGGTTTCGTGTTCACCGACAGACAATGAAGTTGACTGTAAACAGAGTGATATGTTGTGATGACGCACGACCCACTGCAAGCTCATTGATATGGAGAGGGAACTGAGGGCAGGGGCTTCCTCATCAGCAAACACATTCCTGTGATGTTGACTGAATGAACTCCTGAATGCGCCGCATAGGACTCAAGTGTATGTGTGTATAGATGTGCAGAAATTAAGCAAAGTCGAAGAGACACCGAGTTAGTGACTTTGCTTTGACTTTGTGTGACTGCTGCAACCACAAATACACAGTCGACGCACCGTGAGCAGTGAGGCGGGTCAGTCAGGAAGCAACTTTCTGCCCACTTCTTTCCTCTCCTCTTACAGTACTTGTTAAACAAGCTTTCCTGCTAACAGCCATCAACAGTCGTGTCATTCAACACATCAGCACAGCTTTTTCATTTGTCACAACTCTTCAGCTGTGTTGGCTGGGCCTTTTTTGGTCCAACACACAGCTCTATTCAGTAGGAGTTGGTCCTCAGCAAGGGACCATAGGATCTTTTCATATGTATGACCTCTGTTGGCAGTTTATTCTAAAAAGTTGAGCTCCTCATTTTCCCTATAAGGTAGATGTATGCTTCTGGATTAAGGGGTTCAGTATCTTGCCAAGGACACTTCGGCATGCAGATGGGGAAGAGTGGGGATTGAACCGGCAACCTTTTAGTTGGAGAACGACCACTCTACCTCCTATAGGCCACACTGCCCCGACATCAATGGAGATACCACTCAACTATAACTCAAAGCCGAACTCACATGAAACCCCTTAAATGACTAAAATCAATTTGAATTTTGCTAATTGCAGTAATTATAACTATATTTTCAATTTCTTTAACAATGGCTCAACATAAGGTTGAACTTAGCAGTGGCTTGGTTGTCTCCAAGCTGCCTTTTCGTTAGTTTTTTGAGTGGATGTTAGCAATTATCTGCTATACGCCTTAGTTTACTCCTGCAAATGAACTGGATATGTGAGATGACATTGTTACACCAAGTGGTCATTTTCTCAGGTACAATCTCTGCACAATTCATTACAGTGGCGCTGTTCTAAAGTTCTACTCTTCAGTATCAAAGTATTAGCTCAAGGTGCTGCTGTACATTGTAGTTCGAGGTATTTCTAAGTTGACGGGCATCAAAAGTGACTTTTTGGCAGAACAGTTTATCCGGAATGTGTTGTATTGTTCAGGTGTAGCTACCAAAGTTGACGTGTGTAGTGTGTGTCTCAGTAGTGAACTACAATGGCAAACAATAGAGCACAACCCTCCACCCATACCCAACACTCCCCTTACGAAACCACATTTAAAGTCACTAGATCCGCACAAAATTGTTCACGCTTATAAACATTGATCCCATAAACATGCCTGATTATTGTTCATCAAAGTCTGTGGAACATTTTCTGAGAAGGTAAGGAACATTTTCAATGCAGTGTTGAATGTTTAGAAGAAAACTCCTGGATTTGCTCCCTGATCCGGATCCACGCCAAAGTGCAATGGGCTCTCTCTCCTCAACCACACAGCATCCTTCCACCAAGTGTCATGGAAATCTGTCCAGCAATTTTTGCATAAACATGCTAACTAACTAATGCAGATAAAATACCGAACCTCGTGGTGGATTTGAGATGTTTGCAGTTGTTCTAAATCTAAGTTGGTGGATGCTATAGTGGACAGTAACAGTACCAACTCTAAACTAACCAACTGTATAAACTGTATAGAGTTCACGTAGTTTGTTTCATGTGAGCTGTGTGTCGGCACAATTATGTGTCTGTGTTCAGAGAAAAATGCAAACATGCAAAAATACACGGATGCCTTGAGCAGAAAATACTGTTTCTATTTCATTCCTTCAGTGTTTTTCATAGTTCTCTTTTTATCCTTTATCTCAACCTGAATACTGTTAATGCAAAGGAGTGTGTGTGTGGTCATGAGGAAACTGGAGTTGTGATGGATGTAATCCGGAGGGAGGAACTCATCTTCAAAAGAGGCATGAATGTAATTATCACACAACAATGGCTATAATTAGCAGAGCACTAGCTGCAGCTCTTAAGTACAATGACGAACCTTGTCCCAGATTCTTTGAATCATATTGTTTTGTCTTTTCTTCTTGTAAAAATGTTCATTATCATGTGATGAACTGTTGACCTGCCTTTTCTTGAACCCATCTCAATCGGCTCATTTCTCTTTCACTACAGATGACTCCCTTTGTGTTCTCCTCCTTCCATCCTTCATTATGCCTTTCTCTTCTTCAGAAAGATGTTTACTCTGCTGTTTTTTCCCCGCTCACTCTCTCTCACTGATTACCACTTACTGAAGAGTCCTTCTCATAATCTGCTGCCTCCCTTCCCTCTCCTCCCTTCTGTCCCTTCTTATTCTTATTAAAAAACTCTTCCACTTTAGTGTCGTCCTGGCCCAGGTCCCACTTGCCTCTACTAAATGGTCCAAGGTATCCTCCGGACGCTGTGAGTCCTCTCTCCACCTCCCCTCCCTACCTCCTCTGCCAGCCCTCCCTCTAGCCTTCTCTCTCTCTCTCTCTCTCTCTCTCTCTCTCTCTCTCTCTCTCTCTCTCTCTCTCTCTCTCTCTCTCTCTCTCTCTCTCTCTCTCTCTTCTCTCTCTCGCTGGCTCGGCATGTGAGTAGTGACGCACGGCTCTGCTGTCAGGGAGAGATAGCAGACCTGACTCCGGCTATGACGTCATCAGGTTATCTCCAAGCCGTACTTCTGCAGAGCTCAGAACCACACGCACACATGCACACACGCACAAACACTCACACACACACACACAAAGACTCACACACACACACACACACACACACACACACACACACGCACACAGACCCGAACACACAGACCCGCACACACAGTACTTATTTAGCAGCACACGAGCACAAGCGTCAGGATTGTGGAGCTTCTGCTTGTACAGTGTATTCATGTTTCATGGATCCAAAATGCATCCACGACAAGTAATAAGTAATAAGTAGTTATTTACATGAAACTACAACGTGAAATGAAATAAATAAAATCATCCGAAGAACAAAAGAATGACAAAATAAGTAAATATGTCTTTTGCATGTGCAGGCTTGTGTATGTGTGTGTATCAAGATAATTATCTGTCACATTCATTGATGTTGTTTTAATTAAGTGTCCCTCACTTTGTCACTTGCAGTCTCATATCGTTTCTCTCCGAACAGAATCAGTTGCTTTTCACTGTCAATTTAATCTGTGAAGTTAAAGGATAAGAAATCAAATATCTTCTAGTATTCCAGTCTGAGTGCCATTCTAGTTTCTGAATGTAATAATATGAGAATCAGAGTGCGTATACCTCCACCAAGGCCAAACAGTCCCCTTATCAAACCACATTTTCCTGGAGACATCATCATTCTTTTTTTAACCTATACCACATCCTTCCAGCAAATTTCATGGTAATCAGTAATCTATGTAATCCTGCCAACACGCTGACAGACAGACCAATACGGATGTAAACATAACCTTGGCAGAGGTAATGAAAATCATTTTTGTCCCAGCAGAGAACCCATGTCACGCTGCCAAATGAAGCCCTGCTCCAAAGACAGATAATGGAAAAGTATCCCAGCTGTCCAACCATTATTGAGGTCAATGTGGAGCCAGTGATCTCCAGTGCTGCACCATCTCTTCCTGTAATGAGAGGAGGGGTTTTCACAGGTGATGAATGGATAGAGACGTACCTGGAAAAAGTTTTGTCAAGACTGGCTTCTCTGTGCGCTGAAGAGTAACGAGCATGCAAATTTAAATTTGCTCTTTGTTGTTTTGTGTCTTTTTTAATTCGATATTTTGGGTTTGTTTCAGTTTCTCACATCAAAAGGCAATTTGCTCAAAATATTAAATGGGGAAATAAAACTAAAAAAAGGCTGGAAAAGAACTTAAGGTCATTCTTTTCATTTAACAGTATAATTTAAGATCCAGTTCCTTATATCCTGTACAGTTTGAATCTTTTCTGATATGTATTTCCATCTTCACTTGTTTGCTTGACTGTTAGTTTGGAGGATTAAGTAAAAAAAAACATTATGGACAGATTACAATGAAATTTGGTGAAAGATAATTTTTCAAATATCTGATTCCACTTTTACACTCTTACCTGAATGTTATCTTTATTCGCAAAGCAGAAGATAGGGCTACATTCAATTTCCCTCTGAAGGGGAAAATATGGCAATGGTGAAGCTCACTGGGTTTGGGTGGGATTCACATGAATATAATTAGACAGCCTGCTTTTTTCCATGTCATTGAATTCTGATTAGGACGTGGTGCCAACGCTAAGATGTGTTGCAGAGTTTGGCACCTTCATTAGGATTAAAGACGCACAACGTAGATGCAGGCAGATGTTTGGAGTGGTGTCTGGGTGCGGTCAGGGACTCTATCTGAGGACAACAGAAACAGCAGGACAGGCTTCATTGAAGTAATGGCTATAATGGCAGAGCAGCCGAGGGCTGGGATGGATGGAGCTCCAGCTCTTTTCCTTTGTACTCTCCAGCTTACATCAGCCTGCAGCCATGATGCAACATGGTAAAGGAAGAGAGGCTGACAATAACACATGGAGCGGCTCTTTGAACATGAAGTTTGTGTGATAGCAGGAAGTGACATTTGCAGCTTGTCCGGAAAAGTGGAATCGGAGTTGTGAGCTCAGAGAGAGGGCTCATAATGCTGTGAGCGTTTGATCACTCACTTCCAGTTCAATCAGAACTCTGTGGAGGAGGACGAGGGGGAGGGACACTATAGAAATGGAGATCAAATGTTTTCAGGAAAGAGATTTGTCACTCATTTAATTGAAAGACACCGTTATCACCAGCGCTCATCTTTTTATATTTTCATGTCTATGTTGATACTTACACCGAGGTGATTAGCTGATACCGAGTAAATAACCAAAAGATTACACCGTGACTTTAAAATATTTATATTATCTATGAAAGGCTGTAATCTAGAATTTGTCAGTGCTCTTTGTTTGACAGCTATAAGTGACTCTGTTATCTATAACAATAAGAAGAACCATAAACATATCATCAGTATTTCAACACTACAATTTCTTGTTACTCATTGGCACTGATTATCAGTGATAAGCTATTAGAGATAGATACAACTTAGGCACTGTTGGATTTGTTTCCCATTACATATCATTTAGCTGACATATCTTTAAACAGAAGGGGGGGGGGGGGGGGTTCTTACCCATGGTTGATCTGCACTTTCAAAAAACTTTTTCTGCAATTCTGTTTTTTGTGTCCTTTCACACATTGTGGATCATCGACCACATTTTTGGGGTAAAAGGGTTGTTCTGAGCTTTCCTACTGCAAATACAGGCATCAAACAATCTCTGCACACTTCATCTGCATCATTAAGAAAAGCCTGATTTAATGGATACCAGAATTTACACAAAATTAAGTGTAGCGAACCTTGATGTGTTTGATATGTGGGATATATAATATAGACATCTCAATTCTATTCAACAAATCATAATAGACATTATCTCAAGGCATTTTACATAAAAGGTAAAGAACTTAAAATGTATAGAGAAACCCAACATTTCCCACAACGAGCAGCACATTGGGAGAGAGAAATCCTTCATTATCTGGAAGAAACCTCGAACAGAACCAGAGTCAATGAGAGAGAGAGAGAGAGAGAGAGAGGAGAGAGAATGCTCAGTGTATGATGGTGTATATTGTGACATTGGGAATATATGCGACATATTATCTAGAGTCCTTAACTCTGGAGCCAACTTGAATAAATTATATTAGTTTATTATTTATTTAATTATTTATTAAACTGGCCATGAACCACACAACCAATGAGGCAGAGTTTACCAACAATACAGCACAAGTTGAACATCCTACAAAATAAACATGGCATAGACTCCATTACAGAAAAAACTTCCATTTATCCATTTCCATTTATCCATTTATTAGGTATATTTGATACGGGTGGAAATAAGGAGTTATGTTGATGTTAAGTATGAATCGATATGGAAATGGGGCAGTTTGAAAGAGGCACTTGTTTCCTCCATGTTTCTGGGCTGCTCCTTCCTGAATGCTCACCACACGTGACACAGCACCAGGCGGCACAGTCGTCTCTTGGCACGGACTCATACAGTACAGGCAACGAGCGGTGATGTCATTCCTCTTTTTGGGGATCTCATCTCACTCCTGCAGGGGTGACCAGTGAGATTTATAGCTCATCTGATTGTAAGTCAAAGGAAGGTGAGAGCAAGGAGAGGGACAGTGACCACAATCCCTCGGTGGCCTCGGATGTACCGGAGAGGCTTTAGCTCCCTTTTCACGGGGAAAAGTGAGAAATAAGCCGTCTGACAGAGGCTTTGTCTCTTGAGCTCCGAGCTGTTGACCTGACAGATGGAAACGAGTAGCGAACCTCTATGTTGCTCACAGAAAACAGACGTGTCACAGGAGTCGCAGACGAAGCCGGGAAACAAGCTCGTCGTGTCTCGACATCATAAGAATCCATTGACTGTGAGTGTAACAGCTCTAAAAAGGGACAGAGATTAGCGCAGAGCTTCAAATGGGAGACGGATAATCGTGTCTCCAGTTTGCTTTGGCAGGATCCTCTCCTCACTGAGCCAGAGATATCAAACAGGTCAATGACCAGCAGAGACAGATAGCAACCACAACCTCAGCCAGCTTCATCAGTCATCCCCTGACTGTTGGCACAGCTCCTACCTGACTCAACTTCTGAGGATTCACATTGTTCCCACTGTAATTTGACACGATTACGGCAGTATATCCACTCAATAAGAGCTGCTGCCCAGTTCCCTTCATGATGACGAAAAAAACAAAGCGAATCCAAACTCTGTGTTCTGACAACAAGTCAGTATATTATGGTTGTGTAGCTGGAGGGGATTTACTGGACTCGTGGAAGAAAGATGACTGTATCTCGAATGGAAATGTGACTGTGCTTACACCTGCCGTCCTGTGTCTGGGGCGTAGTTTTTGAAAATGTACTTTTATTATTATATATTTAAATCTTAACTCCCAGTGGTAAATAAAGAAACTTTAAAACAGACCGTGAGCTAAAGGGATAGTTCACGGCAAAATGAAAATGCTCTCTTTATCTACTCAGCACCATGCCGTTGGAGGGGTGGATGAAGTGTTTGAGTCCACAAAACTCTTTTGGAGTCTCAGGGGTAAATAGCTTTGCAGCAAAATCCAATACAATTGAAGTAACTGGTGACCACGTCTTCAAAAGTACAAATACAACAGAAAAAAACACAACATGTCTCAATACTGCCTAGTTACTACAAAAGTATTTTGTGGACTCAAACTCTTCACCCACACCTCCATCGGCATAGTGGTGAGTAGATGAGTGAATTTCCATTTTTCGGTGTACTATCCCTTTAAGGAGTTGACTTATGGACGTTTTGTGAGTAACTTTACCAAATCAAGATGGGATCACTATGTTGAAGTATGAGACGAAGCTTCATGAACAGTTTGTAATTCTGCCTACCTTAACATTTACCTGAACTCCTGTTTGCCACCCTGCAGGCTACCCCACCGATCAGGTGGATTATCTCTCGGTGTTGTCAGCAGGACAGTAGAAGGCCAAACCCAGAGGCGGCTGTGATATATTACTATGGTGGCCTCTGCACTGTTTATCAGACTTCATCCTTTTTACTGCCTGCATCTATCAGGCTCCCTGTAGTTAAATACTGAAGATAAAAGCATATAGTGCAGGGCCCCACATAAAAACCACCACTCAGCTGATTTATGAGCTTGTCCTCCACCAAAGATCTGTGATTCTCAGGGCCACAGTGCAATGACGACTGTCCCGCAACATGTCATGTGTCCCGTGTTGTGAAGCAGCCACGGACGGCTCTATCCTACGTCCCTCCTGGTAATAATCCTCACCTCCGTAAAGGCTCATGTTAGTGCAACATAGAGCTTCTTGGAACGTGGTGTTCTTTGTGGTGGCTGGCTGATGACACATGCTACCGCACCTCACTGTGTCACAGGTGATTGTGGTGCTGCCACCTCTTGCTCACACTTCGTGACTTCAGGGATTTCTTGAAGGAGCAGGAATCAGGGATGCACCTCCTCCTCCGTGTCCTCTCCGTGGTTAATGTGAAGCTGACCCCACAGCGGTTGTTTAAAATGTGCTGTCTGCAGTTCTACTCTCTGTTTGATTGACATTTAGAGATAGCAGGGGCTGATGGAAAAGGGCCTGTTTGCTCACTGTGATGGGGGAGAAGGGGGGAAGATAGACAGCGTGATAGAGAGAAAATGGGAGAGCAGATCATCCTGAACTATGATAACCTTACGTTCTCTTCTGATGACACACGCTCCCGTCTCTGTCTGGGCTGATTATGGTGACAGCAGCCTTGCTCATCTGATCCAGCCCCTGCACCACATTCCTCTGATGAAGACACTGGGAAGGAGAAACAGTCTTTGTTGTTTGCTTTGGGAGCAGCGCCTCAGTGTATGTCTGCCTCTGCTGTGACTCGCTGCACAAGACGGGTTCCTTCATCTCATCATAAGGAACATTTTCCTTATGATAATATCAAATGAAGGTTTTGATTTTATATATTTTCTTAAATAAATCAACTTTAAACAAATATAATTCCTTTTTTTTCTTTTCCAGACCGGAATCATATATTACAAGTGTACAAAAGGAAAAAAAATATATATAGCTAGAAGCACAAAATAATTCAATGCAACTCTCCCTGCATTACATGGATTAGAGCACTGGACTTAAAGTATACACTTGCTCCACATCGTTTATCCGTCATGCAGGTTATGTCCATTTGTTGGTCTGTCTGTTTGTTTGTTTGTTTGTTTGTAAGCAAGATTACAAAAGTACAATTGAACTAATTTCCACGGAATTGATTTTGTTTTATTTTCTTTAACATTGTGAGATTTATCAACATTTTCCAATGGAATAATTCATGGATCTGAATAAATAAAACTAGGCACATATAGGGAACTGATATCTATGAGCGAGTGAAATTCGGTGCAGCTTGATAGAGGTAATGTAAGGAGACTGTTGGGCCTTGGCAGACGTATACACTCTAGTGCCATTCACACATTATCAATATTTCTTACATTTCTGATGCGAAACAGATATTCTCCCAAAAACTGTGTTTTTAATCTCTGAGAATTGACCCAACACTTTATTTATGGGGGTGTAAGAGGAAGTGTGACGTCTGACTGGAGGTAACTTTACCAGGCTGTTGATATGGTATCTGACTGAAGTGATCTTTGGACTCGCTGAGAGTTTTATGGCACTATGTTAAACTTTGATGTCCAACCAGCACTGCATCTTTACTGTTCACTTATCTGATTTTATATATTTCTACCCATGAATCATTATGTGTTGATTATCTATTGTGATCACTGAGCTTTTATAGATGCCGAGGTACATGCCGTCCTTGTCTGGAGCCACATATTTAATACAGTTAATGAGTGGCTCCAGTTCTGTGTTTGAATGCTGAATGAAAGCATAGAAATGCATTACTTGGACATCAGTTTTGTCAAAACATCTCACTGTGTGGTTGAGCGTGTGTTCCTCTGTCACGGCTCAGTGGAGCCTGTTGGCTCCATCTCAAGCCTGGAATGTCCCCTCTGTGTTAATTTGTCTTTTTGTTCTGTGTATTTTCGTTTGTGAGAGAGAAAGGGTGTTTTTTAACTGCATTTTATTAGACTGTTAATTATCCAGGTTTCTCTTTGTAAATAGAAATCCTGGCGGAAAAAAAAAAAATATGTCCGTACAGTATGTTACACAAAGCAGTATTCACAGAGGGAAAGGAAATCAGAAAAGACGGAAAAACAATAAAAGGCATTGTAATACTGAAAGGGGGCAGGCACATATGTAATGCATGCACTAATGTGTGTGTGCATATGACTGTTTGTGCATGCGTGCATGTCTCCGTCTCGAGAGATTCCCCCCACAGCCTCTGGCGTACTACATTGCATCATGTTGTGTTATTTCATCTCGTACAGGAGATCATGAAGAAAACTCAGTGAGTGAGACTATTTATGTTTAGGGGAACATGATTCGTGCACGCATCTTCACTTTAGTCTCATTTCCCTGCTCATTGAAGAAACTTAACACACTGTACATGTGTTGGACTGCAGCAGACCAGCGAGCCGACATATGATTGGAATCTTCCAGCCCGACCACAACCGCTGCTGCCGTCACCACCGCTGCCACAGTCCTTCTAAGAAATAGATCACCTCCAAATATTGTGTTATGTAACCTTTAAACAACTGCAGATTTTCTCCCCGTTGCTGCTTTCATGAAGGAGACGCCGGACCACAAGCGTGCCTGGAGGCCAGATGCAGATGACGGTCTGTCAGTTTGCGGGCCCATGGTCGGGCCGTCACGATGACATTAACACTCCAAGAATGTCTGTAGCGCTCGCTCTCGACCATCTTTCCACCCTCAGCTCGAGCGAGGGCAGGCTAATTCTCCCCCTGCAGAACGTGGATTGTAATGGGGGATTGCTTGTAGCATATGTTTGTTAAACCGCAGTGCTCGCACTTTAGGTAAGCCCCCCCCCCCCCGGTTTATTTTTGTAGCGCATGAAAGTGGTATGAATTGTTTGTATAGACAAGATCCAAGATGATCCTTTAGTTTGAGTACATTTTGACTGGATTGCTTTTGTCACCAGTCGATTTCGGTTTGGGCTCCTAACCTCCACTCTGTGTCGCACGGTGACAGTTTGGACCATTGGAACGATGTCGTGCAGCATGAGGGTGAGTACAGGATTTTTCATGCATCACAGAACTCCCCATGGATCAGCTGACGACATGCTTAATATACTTTGAGGGGGGTCAGGCTTGTTTTTCATTGGCTCGGGTTGCACCAGCTGATAACAGCCTGTCAGCCCCCTCCTCCTCCTCCTCCTCCTCCTCCACCTCTCTGTAGCTGACCTTTTTTTTGGAGATAGCAGCAGCCCTGATATGATGAGGGTTTCATGAAAGAAATATTTAGACAGATCACAAGCTTGAGCCTGTGCTTTGACACTAGCGATCCTGGTGCTGACAGCAGCTCCTGGAGTGACTAATTAGACTGCGAAAGGCTTCTCTGATGCAACTTGGAAGGAACCCGGCTAATGCCAGCACACAATAACGCTACGGAGATAAAGCCTCCCAAATAACTGCTAAGTGTTTACACTGTGTCACTTACATCTGCAGTGTGGGTTGACATTCAGTTTGTTATTACCCAGTGCTTTGTTGAACAGCCAAATGAAGCCGGGCCTGAAGGTTGAGGTTAGCATGGGTGAAAGAACCAGGCCTGGCCTATCCCACATGTTTCATGTGCAGCTTGCTGAACATAAATCTCGGCCCTGACTTCCATCTTGATAAAATATCTGAAGCAGGAAAGTGGAGTAGCTGTCGCCTGTAAAGGCAGCTTCCTGTGTGGAGGCTCTGGCTCGGTGGGGCTTGTATGAATTAAACATGGAGCAGGGCCATTATAAATGACATGATCAGGACGGCCGAATAGGAATGTTGGAAAAACAATGCGACCAACAGAATCTATCATCTCTGCCAGCTCAGTGAAAGTTTGTCCAGTAAGGCCAAGTCAGCAGCTCTGAGAGTACGGCTCCAGTGAACACGCGAGTACTGCGATAAACACAGCAGCATTGAAATGAGTTTGGAGAGGAGTGCAGTGATGCTGGGTGTGGTGTCACTGTTGGTATGTTGTGAATGATAATCTGATCTGTCTATTACCGCTCTATTACTTTTTACTATACATTATTGTTTACACTGTAGGAGACACCCTTAAGGTTCGAGATATGTTTTTTATGTTTACCTCTGCCGAGGAGGTTATGTTTTCATCTGCATTTATGTATTTGTTATTTGTATTATGATATTCCTGAGTGCAATTTGGAGCATATCTAAATAAAAAGAGCTAGTGACTTTAAATGTGGTATCATCAGTTGATAATTTGGTCTATTATATGTCAGCAAAAGGGGAACGAAGCCATGACAGTCTTCAAAAGTCAAGTTTAATCACATATGACCAGCGAGCCACAAATCTAATACAACTATAACACTGGATGTACTCTATTTGTTAAAGAAGATAAAGATAAGTAGCCAGTAACAATCTTTTGAGTTTTTCTTTTTTGCTTAAAGCATTTAACAAGGATCAAAATTGTGGCTGATTACTTTTACCTTGATTACAAATTTCAATCAATTTCATTTAGACTTGAAGTGAGGTAATGGGTATTCATTATTCTGTGCATGTGATGTGTGATTTGATTTATTGAACTGAATAGCTTTCGGCTTGGGACAGATGGTTTGACAATACTTAAGGTAATATTGATCAGATCTATCAATGATAAAGATTATCACTAGTTTCATGATCAGCTGAACAGGATCTATTTTGTTTAAAATTCAATTCAACTTGTGTCTGTTAAACAGCATCTGTTCAAATGAATTGCACTTCGTTATTTAACAGATTTTCAAACAAAGCCACTCTGGTGTTTCCTGACATCACTGACTTGCAGCAAAAAGAGTTTGCTGACATTATTATTTTGTATGTAAAGTGGCTTCTTTTTACACAGACATAAATATGTAGATAACTTTATAAAGAACTACTCTTCATTTGAGATTTGAATGTTGAAAGCCAATATTTATCTCCATCTATCACTTTCTGTTTGTCACTTGTGTTTGTGTCACCGCGGCCGTAATCGCACTATGGGACTGTTTCCTGTCACGTTCGCACTGCCTCTCCGCTGATGACGGTGGCAACACTGGGCGCCAAGTCTGTGGCAGGTCCATACAAGTCTTTCACTGGATAGAGCTTGGACTCCCTGTTTGTTTCATATGTCAGTGCGCTGTTATCTGGACCAGGAAGAGACACGTTGATTAAGTGGCCTCTTGAACAACAGTGGAGGTTGACCAAACCACATCTGTCTCTCTTGTCATGAAAATAAACCAAACAAGTATGTCATCAACACACAGTCTGGAGAGATCCTCACTGAACTTGGTCTGTAAACACGGCTGATTTAGTTTAATTGCCAACTGACAATAAGGGAAATATAATAATTAATTATATACCACATCGCTCATAGCCTGTATATAAGTTACAGCCAAAACTTGTCGGACAAATTTGCACTTGAACAAATATCAGTGGGATATGAATTACCTTTGGACTAAACTGTATTTAACGTCTACTTTCCCTTTTTAGTTTTGTCCATGTCCCATCCAGTATCATGGAGGAAAATTGAATTGCATATTGGTCAGGTCTATGGAAAATGTAGATATCAAATTTTCATTGAGGGTCGAGAGAGAGACGGTGGTCTAGTGGCAGAAACTTGGACTATGGGCAGAAAGGTCTCTGGTTCGTCTCTGGTTCGACTCCACGGAGAGACAACAAAAGACCAACCTGGATTGATCTGTCCAAAAATCCAAGAGTCTCCCTACCCTGTCTTGTGCCCCTGGGAAAGGCACCTTACTCCCCCAACATCTGCTCCCCGAGCGCCGTACATGGTCGCTCACTGCTCTGTGTGTCCTGCACCAGATGGGTCAAAAGCAGAGGTTAAATTTCCCTACCTGCATGAGTGTGCCTTTGCATGTTTGTGCATGTGTTTGGGACAAATAAATGTATCTTAATCTTATCTTATTCATTTGCCCAGACGCACAAAAAATCCTCTAAAACTGCATGTTAAATCCATTATGGATTAAACATGCAAACTAGCTGTAACCATGTTTTGGCTCTAATCACTGTCAAACTTAATGCTGAGGAACCCACCCCGGAGAGTTCAATATGCCAATACACTATGATAGTCACAGCGCCCCCTGGCTGTGAAGTTGAGTACCATGTTTTATACTTTGATTCACCTCAAAATTTGTAAGGGAAACCTTGAGACACTGGTGACGCCATGTTGTGACACTTAAGCCTTTGCATCGAACAGCAAGGGCGTGCATTTCAATGAAACTCAAGCAAACAGGAAGTGGTTGAAACCTCATCGCATATGCTCCAATCTGCCTCAAAATGGACATGTACAATGAGAATCATTCTGTGAACATGAGGACAATATTTGTTAGCTAAGGCAGAATGGCTCAACAGCGCCACCTACTCAAAACTACAAGTAGTCTATCTGGTTCAAACTTCATCTGAATAACCTCAATATTTGAGAGCCGACTCAAGAGCTCAGCTGAATCGTGACACATGATCAGCGAGCGTTCTCCGACGCCACCCAGTGGGCACAGGGGCGAGCTCTGACATCCTTCCCGCCGAGTCCGGAGCGAATGCCTCTTTGGTGCGGCCGCAAGGGTCGGGACGGTAACGTACTTGCTTGTAGGTCTAGTTTGAATTTACATTTACCACACATCTATATAGAAGTGCATTGTATTTGGAGTGCAATTGAAATCTTCAACATAATTATATATAAAATTGAATTTCAGCTGGGGCAAGTGACGCCCTGGCCCCGTCCCTGGATCCAGGTGGTTTAATATCCGACCATCTCAATAAAATATTTTCAAAATACTAGTGCTAGAACAAAAGTTTCACATTGGTCAGTTGAACACATTTATGTCTTATATGTCACATACTATTCTAACACTGGGTCTCCTTTCCTGTAACATTGCGTTCTAGCTGCGTCCCACTGTGGGTGTCCTTTAGTGTGAGTGCGGCTGTATCTCCCACATTCTTCCTTGTCAGATGCACTGTCGTCTAGTGTGGTCTAAAAGGTAAACAGGACCCAGGGGGTCTGCGAGCTCCAGTCTGCATTCGCTGCTCAGCGTCAGAGTCAAGTGTTGGCTAATGGAGCCTGTCAAAATCCCTGTAGCCTAAAACACCTGCCTCCTGAGGCCTTGTGCGTGGACGTCAACTTGCTATAGTAATACCCACCAGCCCCTGAAGCTAGACTCAATACTGTGCTGTCACACTTGATTTATACACTAAGTAGAGGGGAATAAATGCTCTAATTAATCTTAATTAAGCCTCTGTAATCCTGACAGAACTTTATGAGCTGTGACTGGTGTGACATTGTAAAAATACAGCCACAATTCAGATTTTAAGTTTACAGTTGTGGGGCAGTATTTTCAATTTTTTTTTGTTCATATGTGGCATTCTGTCATAATCTGTTTTCCTGTGTACAGGGCTGTACTTTGTCATGCATGGCTTGCAAACACAGCAATTCCTTCATCGTGTTAAACTCACAGGCCTTTAAGAAAACCTGGAAAATGTCTTGCTTGTAATCCGCTCTGTGTCAGTTCTTTTGGACAGACTGAATCTTTGGTGAAATGTGACTTTCTCCGGTTGTAGAAGCTCCACAACGACAAGGCTCCTTCACAAATTCACCTTCTGAATAGGATTTCATCTCCTTAGCTATTAGCTCCTACCAAAAACTTGCCTGTGTAGCGTTGCCTCTGTCAGAATTCAATCTTGTGAAAGCTGCTTCCTGGGCACATAAACTCCACCGTGGAGCATTCATTTCATCCAAGAGCTTTTGACCTTGAAACTCATCCAGTTGAGTTGCAGGTTTCTAGCTGTAACGAGGCTAAAGATCGCCCTTCTTTATCATTCTGCAAACTAGCTACGCTGTCTTGTCTTTGAAAATGGGAGGATTTCAAATTTCAGCTTTGTCATTTGTTGTTTGTTGTGCAACGTACAGGGGTGTGTGGGGAGCTGTTGGATGAGTTTCTGACATATCAGTATTGCAGTCTTCAGGCTCTTGTATAGTTGAATCATTGTCATGAGTCAATTCTCCAATCTTAGCACATTTTCCCTCACTGTGTCTGCTCAAAATGGCAAAACTGTCTGGAAGCAATTTCACATCAAGAAAGAAGAAACAGGAGATAAAGGGTTTCCTACAGTTCAGTAATCAGAGTGTATGTAGTGATCAATTTGCAAACCAGTAGCCTGAACTATAGTTTGCTTTCTTTCTGCAAAATAGCCAAACCTAAATACTCACGTCTTCAATGTCACGTGTGTCCATAAGCTGACATGTCCTTTTTTTGGGACATTTTGTCACTGAATGACACATACGTATGATCAAGACAGCACATATCTCCCTTGTTAGCATTGTTAGCAAACCAACCTCTACTTCATGGACAAAGACACCGGAGTGGAGCAGGTCCATAGCTGACGACATACAGTGTGAGCAGTCAGTTTGTGTCAGACAATCAGACCATGCGGTGTGTGCACCTAAATACTGAGCTTCAGCTTCACATTTCAGATCATTTACTAGTGTGAGGTGGGATTTATCATCAATAACATTTGTCCATTTGTCTTAATTGGAAAGAGCAACACTCTGCATCTACTTTTCTTGGTTTTTCGCCATGATGCTTGTCAGCTACAAACATTGTGGTCATGAGAAGTTTTTGTACTTGTGAGTTGGTCTTGTGAGCCACATTGGCTCGGGAAAGGCTCCCCGCCCCTGTTTTAAAAGATTATCGCTCAGAGATAATGGGGTAAATCAAACAGGATGGAGCAGGAGTAGACTAATTGTAGTGTTTACTAAAGCAACCAACATCACTGTAGTGCAGTGCCACACTTAGGTGTTTACTGTATAAGCGTGGTTGTCATCACTGTGTATTGTATGAATTTTTTTTTATAGTATTAGCTCCCCAAGATATAGATCCTCAGCATCCAGCTCTTGGTTTCACGGCTGCAGATACTGTGCAAGTAGAAGTAGATGTTGTACCACCTCGTATTTTTTCCTGTAGATTTCACTATTACCTGTTATATTGTCTTTAGTTTCAATTGTCGTCATTCTTTTACAGGCTGCTTAAACTGTGCATACATTCTCTTTTACAGCAGTGGTCTGGAGGGGACATGGAGCAACTTAAAAAAATACATAATAAACAATGCAGAGAAGAGTGCGGGCTCTACGTGGATAAGCACAGGGAGACAAGTCATACATTTAAAGCATATAATAGGTTGGGAATTCTAGGTTGTTTTGCAGAATATTCAATGAGATCATTTTTCTCACACTCAGAGAAATATTTCCCAAATCACCTCTGGGACCTGGAGCGACTTTAGTATGGACCAGTGTTCCAAGCAGCTTTTTAGATAAATAAATAGCAGTTTTTATTACATCTCTCATTCAGGGAAGACCAACCAACCTTACCATAAAAAATGCAGTGGTGAATGTTGTTATTGTCTCAAGGCCTGAATGTGAAGGCACTATCATGTCTGTAACATCAAACTTGATTGAGCTTCCTCCTACAGCTCAGGCTGCTTCAGTTTTTCTTTCCGGAAAATTCCACAAGGTTGCATGATATGTAACTGTGCATTTTGTAAGACTGTACCAGTGTAAAAACAGGACAAAGCTAAGATAAGACGACATTGCATCATAAGTGAAGTGTTTTATATTTATGGATTTGCTGAACTGATGATTTGGTTTAATTTAAATGGATAACCATTGTAAGATTTAAATCAATTTGAGTAGAACAGCAGCACAGTAGTATTTAGTATCTGTATAAAGATGCTTTTCGTCCTTTTGCATCTCTTCCCTTTCAGGGAAAGAGGCAGAGCAATTGGGATAATAACATTAGTTTGGTATTTGTTAGTCTAAGCCTTGCAAGAGCTGTGGTTGTTAATTAACAACATTTAAAAAAAAATGCTCCTCAACACTGTCTCTTACAATTATCCATCCAGCATGCTGGCAAAGTTATAACTATAGACAGGTGCATTTCAGGGAACATTGGGGACCCTAGATAAATGGTAAATGGTTTATTTTTATATAGAAGCTCTTCTAGTCTTGATTGACCCTCAATGTGCTTTACAGTACAGTTTTACATTCACACACACATTCCTACAGTGCATCTATGGGCAGCACTCAACATTTTGGCATTCGCAATGGGGCCGACTGGGATCGAACCGCTGACCTTCTGGTTAGTGGTGGACAGCCTGAGGCACAGCCACAGCCACCAAGCAACCCCACTCCTCTAAGCAAATTAACTGATAATAAACCTCAAAATTACAATCTTGGAAGAATTATTTTATTATCAAAATTAGATAAACTGTGCATTGAGAGAAAAGTTCACAACTGATGCATTACAGTATACATCTTATTGTAAATGCCTTGATGCAGCACATTTCTATCAGACCCAGCCAGATTAGGGGTTCAGTGTTTTGACAAAGGACACTATAGCATGTAAACAGGAGGAGCAGGGGATCGTACTACAAACCATCTAGATAGTATACTGGTGAATATAGCGTTAAATCAAATGGCCATCATTCGCCAGTGGGTTGCAGAATGAAGCATGCACAGTAAAGAGCAGGAAACAATATGATGTCATGAGCTGTAGTCAAACTTTCATTTGATTAATGGACACAGATATTGATCTCCAGCTATTTTACGGTGACATAATAAATCTCCTTAAAGAGATTCATGTGTATTCTTTTTTTAAATACTTACCATGGGTCGTCCTGAGGTCGATGAGAGAAATCACATGATGTCAGTATCTCCAGTGGAGCTGTGGGAACAGCAAGTGTTCTCCTTTGTGCAATGGAAACTCCATATCACTTCGCTGCTAGTCGTCATGGATCAGCAAAAATATCCAGCCAAGGAAAGTTGAAAACACATAGTACGTCCTTCCCAGATGTGCCTGCTGCATCAGTCAAACATGAGGTGCATGTGCCCTCAGCTGCACATACAAACAAATACGCACACATACGTGGTCACATGCTTATACATCCATTCACAGACATATGTTCCCTTAACAGACTTTATCTTTGGACTCCTGAGTAGAAGACTTATCTGGCCTTTGAGGCCAAAATCAGAGTGCACGTGTGGAGGAAGGAGCACTTTCCTCATGCACTGGAGGAATAACAAGCCCTGCTGGGTTTTTCTTGCCGAGCATAGATTAGATCAGAGCCAGAGCCTGATGGTTTGGTCCGCCTGAGAGCTCCAACTCTTTGGCTTTTACCACTTGGACTACGTGGAGGCCCGCTCCCCAGAGAACAGTCCAGCTGAGGCCAGGCAGAGTAGAGTGCTGCAGGGAAAGTCCAAGTCCAACACACATCGGTCTGAGCACCAGGAAGTAGAGAGAGGAAATGACCTGGGCCTTTGGAAGTCATTAAACCTTTAATCTAATACCACAGGGATAGGACAAACTTAAGCTGCTCCCATCGCCCCGACTGTGGAAATGTTATTCACTTTCTCAAGTAATTTTTTTCGTTTGCTTTCAGTGTTTTTTTTTCTGCTTGAGACCATGTCTGTTTGATTTGATTTCTGATGATTGCTCACGTAAATTATTCAGTCCATTGAAGGGTTCTGGCTTGAATATTTTAAATTCCAACATATCATGGAAAAGCCAAATAAACACAATCTTGTCACAAACATGGAATCATTATAATTTGGACCAACCAAATATTGATAAAATATCAATTTTGGAAACATAATGTAAAAAAAACAAAATAGTTATTTTTTTTATGTGATGCTCTCCTTTAATTGATCTTTATTTACTTGTTTGCTTGTCTTGTCTTGATGAGCATCATACTGCTGGGATAGTGGGAGTCCGGCAAAAGTGGGGGTTGTTTAAATTTTTCAACATATGCCATTTTAGCACTTTAATTATTGAATGCTCCCAGTGAGCCGTGAACTTGTGCATAATGCAGACCCGAAGAAATGTTTCTGCTCTGTATATTCTGAGAAATTTGGCTCAGGCGTGTGCTCGGCTTACAACTCAATACGTTTTTTCTGAACAGTGAAAAAGAAGGGTCTTCTGTTCAGGACTCAAAAGCGAAATGCAAAATGTATCGTCAGCATAAAGACAAACGTTTAGAGTAGATGACCTGGACTGATCGATTTATACATTGGGGCTGCTGTAGAGATGGGAACCTTTGTAAATTTAAAGAATCCTGTAATTAAAAAAATTATCCTCTTGCTCCTAGCACGCTACTTCTAAAAGGCTGAGGACTTTATTATGATTGCGCTGGTTGGGAAAGCTCAGACCACAGCTTACAACATCTGCACCCCTTATTCTCAATCATCACTTCAACAATCACACGCATTTCCACTGGCTTTGCCTTTAAAGGCTAACAGGGATCTGTTGGTACAGAGTGTCTTTGCATGCACCAGGCTCTTATAAACACTCCTGACACGGGGTAATGTTCAGTGTATCCTGGGGCACACATGCACGCCTCCTGTGAATTGAACCAAATCTACTCTGCTGTGAACAAAAAGAGGACAAAGCTTATCCTCCGGTGAGCAAAGACGACAAAATGTTACAGCTTTGAAAAAAATACATTTGTTTTTTGGTAATTTTATGTGTAAAAGTACCTCAAGAATTAATTTTAGGTTTTCATGGTAAATTAAACAAATGTTCTGCCTCTGCCAACACTGGAATCCCTGTTTAAACAATGTCAGTCAGTCAAATCCCTATTACCTACAAAGCTCTGTATTTATAGATGAATCCAGTCAAATGCTGGTGCAGGGCTGATGCTAACTGACAGCAGTATATTTGTGTCAATTTCCTTAGCGATCTAGTAAACATGTTAAAGTAGCGAGTTCTTGACCAATTGCCGGAAAAATTACTTCAAACGTGGTCGTGAACGTGGGGTGGATAGTATGCTCCAACAATCACAGGGAGTGTGTTTGCATTGTGGCCATCATCAGTTTGGCGTTTAGGCTTAAACACCTTCTATGTCCCCCCTTGTTTCCTGTGCAGCAGTGTGTGGGGGTTTGAGCTAGGTATTGCTTAGATTGCAGAAAATATCAATATGGGATAAATACATTATTGAAAAAAGCGAGATTGCTCTTTTTCTCTTGGAGGTAGTATGAGGTCCAACTAGAAAAAGATATGGGCCCCAACTCTTTCCCGTATGAGGCTGATTATCAGTTTTTACTGTTGATAAATAGAATTATGTTTTATGTCAGGTTAGATCGATCTCTGAGGCTCTTATATGTTATTTATTGAGTAAAAAAAATGTACTTCCAGTCTTGTTTGGTAAATATTTTCTAACATTTAAATTTTGCTCTAAAACTGAAAATGTCGCCCACATTGCACTTGGCTGCGGCTCGTGCGCGGCAAAGGATCATGTACAATTTCCCCCTGATGTTTACAATGCTCAGGCTTAACCAAATGACAAGTGTAAGCTGTTAGAGAGGTTTCTCATTTTTGTCAGTTTACTCAAGACAGCCTTTCCTCCATTAAATGACGTCAAACAGTCACTGGGAAGGCTAAATAGGGATTTTTTTTTAAGTCTGCTGCCTTCTACACAACTGCCCCTACTCTGTTCTTAATGGGAGATTTTAAGACCCCCCTCCTCCTCAGCTGATAAAGGGATAAAAGTGAAGGGGTGGAGATGCTTTATACTCTCAAATTAGGGGCTAAAAACGTTGCCTTAAAAGTCTCTGTTTATGGTATCAACCATGTGTTTCCCCATAAAATGTTATTGATAGAGGAGGGAAGGAGAGCGGAGAGTTGTGTAAATGGAGGCCTGAATCAGCCAGCTTCCTCTTGAGTGGACCACACACTTTATGGGTAACTTCCTCCTCTCCGCTGGACCAAGAACCGCCTGACGTGTCCCGGCGCCATGCTCTGTGATGGCAACCAGGATAAACGGTACAAATGGCGTGGGATACATGGCAGCTTAAAAGCCTCTGTCCCAAATAAAAGTTCCAAAGAAGCAAAAAGGGAGAGGGGCTGTCACAGTCTAAAGATGAAGACCAGCCACGTGAGACGGAATCTCATTGGCCGAAGCTGGGACAAGGCTGAGTCCGCTGCTGCTGCTTCTTTCTTGGGGACAGGAAGTCTGCTGTGGTGTCCTGTCTTCTCTCTGCTTCTCCTTCTGTTTAGGTGCCAACATTTGCCTGTTGGCTCTTTGTCAGTCTGCATTTTTCTATGCCAAGGCCTCATAGGTCAACCAAAATCAAACAAAATCATGTTTAACAGTAAATCACTTGATTCAGTCCCTGAGAAAAACTGACTCTTATGTACGTGAACCAAACCTTGGAGGGTTTGGCCTGAAGAGAGGAAAGCTGACCTGCGTAGTTCACTGAGAGCCCACAGCTGTTGGCTGAGTGGAACCCTAAATTGGTCCATAGGTTTGTTTTTATCCGCGATGATTGTTTGTGTCTGGTATTTGAGAGACAAATAGCATGTACTTCAGATTCCTCTTAGTATAAAGTCCTCCCTAAGCAGCCGGACACATTCTCCAGTAGCATATTTACACCCCTGGAGGATAAAGTGGCCGGTGGTTCCAGGCGATGTCATTAAATTATAAGTTACAGCTTGGAATCTGTTCATTTCTTCACTGAAACTGATTCTTATTCATGAACTCAGGGTGTCTTTGAATAAAGAGTATAAGTATCAGTGCTCTCTTTTCCCAAATGTAACATCTGTAAAACTTGCTGCCTGGAATTTTGGGGGATAATTTCTGTGAAGGTAACATGAGGCTGTAATGTCAAAATGAATCACAGCTCAACTAGAAGTGCGTGCACCATAAATTGTCCTTTTAGCCTTGTAAAAAATGTAATCTGCCACAAATGATTTTTCTGACCTGTTTTTCTTTTATATTTTTTTGGGCGGGCAGCAGAATTAGACTGTGAATAAAACACTTTTGCAACAAAGTTAACAAAGTATACGCAGTTTTTTATTAAACATTGGTAAACAACTTCTCCACGACCTGTGTTGGTAGAGAAGTTTGCCTCTCGGTTTGTTTCATCATGGTGTCATGTTTCCATCACTACCGATCTGAACCGGAGCCGATAATAACCTGCTTCTACTGTAGAGTTGTTTTGACATGGGAGTGAATGCTGATTGTATCCATTCATATTGCAGATGAAAGCCAGATGTTACTGGGTGTTAGAGGGTCCTTTGAAGTGGAAAAAGGGGCTTTACATAACATAACCTTATGACCAACGTGTTTGCAAATATTCTTTATTTACACATCCGACATTCTATTGAAGCTTGTTTGTGTCCACTAGATGAATGTTAATCCAATAGTCCTTCTCCTTTTAGCTTTGTGTTTGGTCTCCACCAAGTCCTGAGTAGGCTTTTGACCTGATATATGTCAGTCCTTCCTTGTTTTCTTCAGTGCCAGTCCTCTGCATTAAGCTTGTTAAACATACAATAAAGACAAATGTGTCCCAGCAGTGTTTCATACTAACATCTAGACAAAAAGTGCATTGGACTAGTTTTTATTAATGCTAGCTAACAGTACATGTCATTGTCAACACTTGTAGTTTATAGGTACAGATTCCCTTATATACTGTATTTATTGTTAACTAAATGTGATGATCAGGAGCATCTTTACTATTTGTGAGTGATTTTGAAAAGGTATATTGTGACGTTCATGTACAGTTAGGGCCAAGTTTGTGTCTACTTCATTAGGACTTGGTGCCCACTTGCTTTAATATATTTCAATCCCCAGTGAATTAAGAATATTGTTAGGAATAAAGACGCTTCTGTGAAACATCAAAGGGGTCATAATCCGTAACTTGGAACATGCGTAAAAATTCACTTTTCAATTTTGATGGTCTCTAAAAAGTCAGTCGCTCAACACCTCACAAATCAGGCATGTTTTTAACTTGACAGTTGTGTGTTTGTGAGTGAAGTTGGCTTGGAAAGAGTTTCATGAGTGTTATTGGATTTTGTCACCCCATAGAGGTCCTTTGATCCTTCACCTGGAGAAAATCAACAAAAATAGAGGTTTTCACCTTCGTGTGGATTCCTTTTGAGGGTTGTTCCAGGTAATTAGTTGTTTCAGAACTTAACAGATGTATGTTGCATTCAATAATCATTTCTTTGATTGTTGTAGGTGATTATGCTTTTGGAAAATGTTACCCATTACCCTCAACTTTTTTCCCTGACTGGAAAGATGCCGTAAAGCACTTTACCCATGACCCCCTGTTTCCCTGACAAGTGAATGGGGCCTAAAGATCTGTTTCTGGGCCCGAGCTTCCAACGGCATTCCTCATGTTTAGGAAAACATGTAAACTGACGTCAAAAAAAAAAGTGAGCAGTCAGCGCCCTTGGCCTTTCTCGCGTGGCCCAGATGCCCATATGAAAGCTGACTTTTGTGTGCTGGACAACTCATAGGTGGACGACTGTTTTTCCTGGCACGTCTTGAACAAATATAGACCAATTACGCGGGGCTGCCTGGTGTGTCAAACCATGATCTACGGTTTTATTTTGCATTATTTGAGAAGGCTTAGTAAGAAAATCTGAGCTCCGCGGAACAGGAGAGACAGAGATATACAGCATAATACAAGTTCCTGCAGTTTAGCTGGGCTGGCAGAAAACTCAGGCTCAAGGAGATATCTGGTGTCTTAGACACGTCCCACGCCAACCACATGGTCGGAGTGAGCTCTGATGGCAGAGCAGCTTTGAAAACTTTGATGTGAAATATTCAAAACTCACACACAACTTTCCCTAACTCGCCTGAATATATATGCAATAAAATGTGCGGCTCCTTTCCCACTCAAACCTTGGAATTGCATTATTCATCTGAGACAGTGTTTCAACTTTCGCTCGCTCTCTCTGCCCGCAGCGCTCCCACCCACACCAGTGAATTAAGTACCCATCTTCTAATTCAATCCCAATATTCTACCCTGTCTTTCTCGAAAACCTGAGCCCTCTGAATGTGCACATTACCTGCATGTTGGAGACACAAAAACTATTTTACCTCATGAGTTGAGGCAGATTAAGATTATATGATGACTTTGTCCATAACAACTGCTTAATTTTGTATTATACGTATATGTTACAGAGTTGGAGGAATTGTTCAGATTTTTAACTTTACTTGAAGTACAATTACCAAACTATAAAACTATTCTGGGGCAAGTTAAATTTCTCCACCACTGAGAGTTAGACTGTTGGATTATCATTTACAATGCTCAAAAGGAATTGCACAAGGCTTAGTGACATCCAGCAGTAAAATTTAGATTGCAACCAACGAAATAACCCCTTACTTCTCTCTTTCCAGGCATTGAAGTGGACACATGGTGGCCTTTAAGTAATGTAAAAAAGCAGTAAGTCCTCAGCAGGGCCAGTGTTTGGTTTGTCACTTCTGGACTACAATGGAAACATGATGGTGCAACATGGTGGTCTATATGGAAGAGAGCTGTATGTGAGAACCCAAATGTCCAAGTCAACTCTGGAGTTTTTCCATAAAGTTCCCTGGTAAAATCTGTGGAGAATAAAAAAAGTTCCCTGCCCTAAAAACTGAAACCCCCCGAAATCAATAGAAATAGCTCAGGATGAAAAAGGGGGGCCATACATATAGAAGATGCAGACTTCAACGTGGAAGACAAGGGATATTCAAAGGTTTTTAGTAATGCGATATTAACAGTGGAATTTCCTGAATGCTCTTCTCAGGTGCATGGCACTCTTCACCGGAATGATCCTGAGATTTTCCTGTTGTTGTGAGCTAGTGTCTGAAAACGGATTAACAATATCATCTATTTCTTCCACTTGATCTCCCAAAAACCTGCAGACTGGACTGTCAGCATATAAACTGAGTGTTGATGATGCTTCTCACACGTGATGGACACACACCAAAAACAGGAAACAAATATCTGACCAGAAGATCTCCCGCTGCATTGTGCATGTGTGAAAGGCAAACTGAAGAGAAATATTGGACGTGTTTAGCTGTCCAATATTTGATATGCATGTCTTGAATTCAAATCCAGTAAACAGTTTGCTTCTCTGTTCTGTTTGTTAGTATAATTGTTGGTATAGAGGTGAACTGTCCCACTGGATAAATGTCTTTCCAGAGTCTTCAGGTGGTGACACTTTTTCTGCCTTGAAAAGGTCATGAATATCAAAACCAAAACAGCTATTGGCAGTCTGAGTTCAAACTTATTTGAATTGGCATCAGCTTTAAAAAAACAAATGCATCTGCTAAACCTCAGCGAGCGAGTTTGTCTCTTTTAAGGTCATATGCGCATGTGCCGTGTGTGGACACGTGTTTTGGTGTGACATTTTCGAACCCTACTTCTAGATACAGTATGTTACAGTCTGACACGTCTGGGGAGTCAGCAGTGTTATTTACCAACAAGCACAGCAGGAAAGGTGGCGGTCAGTTTCAGTCCTCGTCTACATTTAAATTTATTGTATGCACTTTCTCTCTTCAGGTTTGGCTGTTTATTAATTATCAGTAAAAAAAAACTCTATAAAACTGGATTCTCACATTTAAATCCTAGAGCTATCATATGCCTGTGTACTTGATTTAAGTTTGAATATTTGTAAGACTTGGGCTTCATTAGTTTTCCATATTTTCACAATATAAAAACACAACAATCTCCAGCCTGAATTATCTGGAGGAGAAAAGTAGTACAAGCAACAGATACATCAACTTAAATATGGATATTGATATAAACGGTTTGGCAGATGTTGAAATCATTCACCCAGACTGAAACATTTGGATCGGCTGATTGTGTAATAAGAGACAAATTACAGTTGGGAAAGCAACATCAGGTCAAGTTGTTTTCCAAAGAAACACGAAGCTTGTCGATTCCTTAGGTATCCGGCCTATGGCATCCCTGTTCTTTGGGCACTCAATGCATGCATGTCTACGTATATAACTGAAGTGGCAATTGTGTGCGTGTGTGTGTGTTTGTGTTGAGATGCGTGTTCACAGCACCTCAGTGGAAACTTGGCCACGAGCCAGCCGTTGCCCATGAGGGCCGGTAAACACGCTGCAGAGGATCTCACTCTGTGAACACAAGTGCCAAACGCAATGTAAACTTGTTTCCATCACTTCATTCAGCTTCTCACTCCCCTTTTTTTCCTTCTGTTCCTTAGCCTTCACATCTGAAACGCACTGAATTTGATATTTAATGCACATTAATTTGGAAGTCTAACATTTGAGATCTCAAGTCTCAGTGTCGTCGGAAAGACAGGCTATCAGCTCTCTATAGCAGCGGGGGCTGGGACTCATCAATTTAAATGACATTGTGGATCCCGACAAGAGCAACAACAACTGATTCTCCAGCTCGGGGTTCTTCATACCGAGTCTTGTGTTTCTCCGAATTAACAGCTGAACAGCTCTTTGTGCAGCAGTGGTGGCAAGGCTTCAGGGTTCTGGAGTCCAGCAGCAGCTCTTTATTCGCCAGGCCCAGTTACTGCAGGTCAACTTTACAATTTCAGAAAGAGAGTTACCACCAAAATGATCACAGGCAAAACCAACAGCTCATTCTAAACAGGTTGGTTTGGAACAGGCACTGCACTAGTACAATTATATGTATGATAATTGAAAGCTCCTTCTAATACTTCCAGATTTGAAGTGAAAATCACATCAGAGGTATATCCTCGCTTTGTTTTCATATTGATATGAGTATGGGGGACTACAGGGAGAAGTGGTTAAATGCTAAGCATTTCTGCAGGAAACCGGCCGTTGGACATTCACACTTCCTGAGGAAACATCAGATCTGTCATCTGTCGGCCCCAGAGGCCAGCACAGGTCTGAGCGAGGTCACAGCAGATGACTGCCCCCCCACGCAACATCCAAACCAGATGTCTGATGAATTGCTCCTCATAAAAGATTCCCTTTTTACAATGGACCGTAGCATTGCCAAATAGAGTAAGTCCATTACGTTCCCAAGTCGTTAAAATGCTCACGGGTAATCCAAAATGGCCCCTAGACATGCTTGTAGAGACAACTGAGACATTTTTGCTGTGATCTTGTCCAGGGTTTACTGGCTGCTGAAGACCAAAGTGATTCATCTTCATCTGCCACAAATTAGGAAAAGGTGTCTCTAAAGATGCAGGTTATGACCAGTGTCATTCCTCCTGTCCACTGACAGTTTGTGGGGGAACGAGGTCAGCTGGTGACTTTCAATTTTGATAGCATGGGTGTTGTTCCAGCTGTTCCACATCTGGAAAAACTGTACTTTCTCTTCTTATTTTCCAGTCCTCTTTTTATTACAATACACACAAATTACACAACCTTCTACTCCTGACGTGATAGATTTGCCTCTGAAATGTAAAAAAAGACGACCAGCGATGTGACAACATGAGAGCACCACCATATCCTGCAGGTAATGTGGATGCGTCCCTGTTTTCTGGCCAGCTTCTAATCCTCTCTCCTTTCCGTCTCCTCTTCTTATCTGTGCAGAGGGAATGTTTCTGTTCCTGTCACGAATGAAACAAACCACATTGTTACAGCTCTCCCAAAGTAGAATTACCAATGGCCCCTGATAAGGTGAAAAAGAGTTGATATTTTTGAAGAAATCTGCACGCACATGTGATCCTGTGTGATACGTTGCATTGAAAGGACTGTCTGGCACTGGGTGAGCATGTGCTGAGAGATGACAGGCTGGACCTGGCCTCCCCCAGCTCCTATCGCTCTCTGTTAGTGCTTCTTCTCCTCTCCTTCCTTCCTGCTAATCACAACTGAAGGGGGATACACAGAACTCTGTCTACACCACTGGAGAGAGAGAATCGTGTGGACCCGTCTTTGTCAGGGAGAGAAAGGAAAGATTTCAAGAACCATAAATAAATGAGGGACATTATAGAGTTGCAGAAACAAGTGCGTGGCATGAGAAAGCGCTTAAGAAGACAATGTTCCATCTTCATTGAGATGCTGTGAGAAGACCAGATGTTGAAAAAGCCCAGGGTTAAAAGTACAGTGTGTGTGTGCGTGTGGTCCAAGTATTACTCATGTTGTGGGGACAAATCTGTTAGGTTATGGTTAGGTTTGGTTTTGTTAAGGTTTATGTTAAGGTTAAAGTTAAGGTTAAGGTTAAGGTTAAGGTTAAGGTTAAGGTTAAGGTTAAGGTTAAGTTTAAGCTTAGTTTTTTTATATTCAGTTTTATGTTTATGTTTTGATTAAGGTTAGGTTATGGTTAGGCAAGAAATAACTCTGGTTAAGGTTGGGGATAAGGTTTTGGTTCATGGACTTTCCATGATGAACTAAAGTCAATGGTTGTATTAAGGATAAGGATGCACAAATCTTTGTGTGTACTTGTACTTTGTGTCTATGTGAGGACCATTGTGTTCATAGACTTTACAGATTGAGGACAGTTTGTCCGGTCCTGAATTTTTCAAAGGCCTGTTTGAGACTTTATTTTTTGGGGGGGTTAAGGTTAGAATTAGGACTATATTAGGGTATATTAGGTTGAGGTTCGGTTTTTTTTCAGGGCTATGCACAATACCAATGATGTCCTTACTAAGATTGAAGTATGTTTGAAAGAGAGAGAGAGAGAGAGAAGTAGCAAAGTTGCAGAGATGAGACAGAGACTGACTTGCAGTTCGTACGTCAGCTTCTTTCTCAGTGCATCAGCAATCCTGAGCGAGGTTAGATGTGCCCGCTGCGATGTCTATATATCTGCATATATGTCCACCTTATGTGAGAAGGCGTGATCCCATGAGGGCGTCACACATGCACATCTGAGGCGACACACATGTGCCTCTTGAACTGTGAACACATGTAGGCCTGTATGTGCACACGGAAAGGTCTTTGTGCTGAAACATTGATGGCAACCTTCCACTGTGACGCAACGGCTCATCAATTACACTTATAGAGGGATGAATATTTCAATGGCCTTGTGGAGAGAGAGAGTGTGTGTGTGTGTGTGTGGAGGGGGGGGGGGGGGGGGGGGGGCATAAAGAGTCAAGCTGCAGGGCAACCACAGGAGCATTCTGGGAATTTCTCAGCTAAACAGTTTTTCTGCAAAGCCCCAGTTCTTTTCTCGTCAGCACCCAGACACTTCTGCTCTAATCAAAAATAATTTAATTGTTGAGGCAGTTTGTTAAAGCTTGAAAACAATGCACTGAAACCGCTAATATAGATACGCGTGGATGCACCATATTCATTTACTAATGTACTTATATAGGTCAACCTTCATAATTGCTGTATTGAATTACGTTTAGAAATATAATATTCATAAAATGATGTGTACATAAACTCAGATGTGATGATGATAGCGCCTGCTGGGCTGGCTGAGTGATGATTTGGGGGCTTCACTGCTGCTGCAACATCTTGCTCCCTGTGCGGGGAGCCGGAACTTGGGGGTGTAAGCTGAGGCGGCTGGTTGGAGAGCGGGTGACAAAACACTCTGGATTTATCCCCCAAAAAACGAACAAGAACCTGATGGACCCTCGCTCTAAAACGGCTCGAATTCCTCGGCAGATAGCTTATCCTCGAAAGTAAGTGGAACCTCTGCTATTTCAGGAGGAAAGTGGCCAAATAATAATAATGGCCACGGAGCGCACCGTCTGCGATTGAGTGTGTTCACGGACCGGGACTGATGTTTCACAAAAGAGACCGCTGCTGCTGCTGCTGCCCGGACTCGAGGGTGGAGACACAAAGCGAGGAGAATGGCAGAAGAGGTGAAAGAGACGGCGCGCCACAAAGGAGGGCAAAGCAGGACGCGTGTGTGCGGAGGAGCGGTGCCCTAGATCTGAGCAACATCTGAGTTACTCGGACAGCCAGCCTCCATTCATGCTGTTCAGGGCAGAAGTGTCTCAACCAGCACCTGGGAAAACAAAGCGAATGCGTCCAGTGGCGGCTCATCCCCGTGCGTAAATGGAGACGCATCTGTGCGTATTCGCGGTACTTTTTTCAACATGCGGACAATAAACGCGTGTTTGTTCTTCTCATTAACTCACGTCCGGCCCCGTGACCGCAGTGGTATAGATGCATTAAAGACTTCCTCATACTTTCATATCTGCCATGAGTGATGGCCATGCCTGCACAATCTGACAGTGCCGGTGCGCAGGGCAGCTCTCACGAAAAAAGCTCAAGCGCACCGGATCGCAATGGTTATGTGAAAGCATGTGTCATCCCACTGTGCCGTGACCGAGGCTGCGAGTCGTGGGTGAGGCTAATGTTCACCAAATCATGGAGTTCCCAGAGACTCCGGAGTGCGGTGTGTGTGGGGTCGCTCTCGGTTTTTCTCGCTCTGTTGGTCAAATGTGCAGATTGGAGAGCTGGAGCCAGCAGCAGCAGCAGCAGCAGCGCTGACAACACACTCTTGCATTCATCGTCCTCCCTTCACTTCGTTACAGGCTGCGCTGCGGAGCTGTTGCAAACTTGCTGGAGTGTGTTCTCGCCATTGTTCACCCTCCTATGTGCCTTCTTTTGGGTCGGTGTGTACCTATTCCGCTGCGGGGTGCTGATCCAGAGCGCCCTCTCCCTCCTGACCGTGTGCCACCTGGGCGAAGCGGCGGCGTGGTCTCTCCTGGACGGGACAGATGAGGAGGAGCGGCTGTTCTCGTTCTCCACCGCGGCCGTTGTCGCGCTCGTCTGCGTGGCCACCGGCGCACTCATGGTAGCGCGGCTGAACCGGGGCATATCCGTGATCGTTCTCCTCAGCCTGATCAGGACTATCTCGCTCTTCTCGCTGCACAAAGTCAGGGCCACTTGGAGACCGTACGTGGCGTACCTGGTTGGAGCGCTGGGCATCCTGCTGGCGAGGTATGCTGACAAGCTCCTGCCTAACCAAGGGAGACACAAGGAGGGCTGCACCCCCGTGACTGGAGCCAGGGAAGAGATCCCTGTATTTAAAAGGCGCAGGAGGTCCAGTTCTGTGATAGCGTCAGACATGGCACACAGTCAGTCCAACAGTAAGTCACATCGCCGGACCTCTCTGCCATGCATCCAGAGGGACCAGGTAAGAAGTTTCTGTCCCGTTCAACTTTCCTATTTCTGGGCTTGTTTTTATTTTTGCAATGACGAGTTTGATGTTAGAGATGAGAGGAGGGCGCAGTGCAAGGCCAATAACATGAGGACTGTGGGACTCTAATTAGAATATTCACCATTATTAAATCATTATCATTATTTTTATTAAGCAGTGGTTTTATTGTTGGAGGTTTTAGAGCTTTTAAAGCAGTATAGTGAGGTGACGTCTCATCCACACAGCATTATTATTATTATTATTATTATTATTATTATTATTTTGTGTATCCTGTTTAACATTGCAGTGAGAATATTACAATGTTTGTAATGTAATGTGCATTGGACGGTTGTTATTGTTTGATCAGTTTGGGATAACAGCTAAAACAATTTGCAGTCATCCGATATAACAATTCACAATATTCTTTGTGCCATTGTTTATGTAAGACCTCAAGAACGTCTTTGCTCTTAAATGTGAAAGTATGATAGCCTTTCCTTATCTTCTAACATTATGGTCAGGAGGCATCACCCATCAGATCACGCCAAAGGGCTTTTATTTCATGTGGATATTTTCTACAGCATAGATGCAACTGCAGCTTTCTTCTGTCATTTAAGACCAAAGGACCAAATTTGGTATTTTGTTGCCAGTGGGAAGCTATTTTAGAAATGCCGCTTTTAAGTGTTGATGAGAAAGGAAAGCTCAGGATATGATGTCAGTGATTCATCTCATCCTTGGTTATTTATGTCAAACATTTTTCCCCAGATGAGCCACTGCCACCAAAAATGACAAATGCATTTTTGATCTTTCTGTCCATGATTTTAATTATTGCCACTTGCTCTACATCACTCATCAAGGCTAGCTGTCTTAAAACCCCAGGAATGTAGCAGCCTTGGCTTTTAAACCTCCTCTGATACTAATACACATGCATACCTGCGTTAAAGAGGCGATGGGGGGGCTTCACTCAACCAAACTCATATCATCTCCTCAGTCCACCTTATGGAAAATCAATGAGCATGCTGGGCATGTGAATGGGAAACAGATTTTCACAGTGATCAAAGCTCTCCTTGTGACCTGTGGGTGCAGTTAGGTTGGGAGATGAGAGGCTGCACTGTCGGCCCCCGGCCACTTGAAAGATGCCCTCAGCTCTCGGGGCTAGTTAGCGTTGTAGTGTGCTTGTTTGTTTTTCTTTGTGGTCTCGCACGCACGCACGCACGCACTAACGCACGCACACACACAAACACACACACAGACACACACACACACACACACACACACACACACACACACACACAAAAACATATATTGGAAACAGTTTACACTTTTATTCTTATAAGGGTTTGAGCCGAAGATTATTCACGTGTCAGTCTCTATTAATCTGATATGCGTTTGTTGCTGAGCTGCAGTGACGGAGTGAGAATGTATTTTTTATTTTGAATGAGTGATGAGCAACATAATTGCTGGCTATAAAGCTTGCTCTGTAAACAAGCATGTGTACAGATGTCAGATTATTTCACACGGCTGTGTATTAAATAAGTAGTGTTACAAATAATGGAAAGAACAACGGCTTTTTCAGCAAACACATTTTTTGCATTTGAAAATAAATATGTTTATTGACGTTTTTATCTCTTTTTGCATTAAATAATGAAGTTTTACTACATGTGATCTCAAACTGTGATCATGCAAAATGTTTACATATATTGTCAAAAGTTAAAAATTCTAAAACAACAAATTCAGATATTTTGATCATCCAAAGAGTGAACATTGCAAAACCCGGCTGCATTATTGTTTTTTATTGCTAAAGCTATATGCACTATTTCACCAAATACAAAAACAGTAGAGAATAATTGATACCATCACATTAAGATTCAGACCCCATTTACCTAAGGAATTCAAGATGTAGTAACCTAGAGAACAATAAAAATAGCCCTAAAATTAAGACATTAGCAGTTAACTGCTCTTATTGATGCCACTGTGGCAATTAACTTGTTTTGGTCTGTTTTAGATTTTTGTTGCTCCTGTAAAACCTGAGCAGAGCGGAGGAAACATACCAAGAAAACAACATCTGTCTCACAACATTTATCACAACTCTGTCTCTTCTGCTCTGACACCTCCACCAGGCCCGGGATCATCTTTATTATGATGATGTTTTGTTTTTTGTTTTCTTTAGTTGTGGCACGTTAAGACAGCCGTGCTCAGCCTGTCTTTATAGGTTACAAAATAAGAGCTAGAAAAAGCCAGTAGAGTTTCTGTTGAAAAGCCTGAATCTTGCATTCCCCGCTCATGTGTGGCGGTTGTAAAAAGCAGTTGGCCAGTCATGGCCTGCCTGTAATTGAGACACACATGGCATACATATGCTGTCTTAACCGTGTCTTGTCTGTGTGGTCTGTAATGTGTAAACAAGCCCATGCTGACCCACACTAGTCATCACCTCGCTCCCACTGGCCTCCCTGAGGGGGGTCAGACACACGCTAGGGGCTACAATGCAGACACCACATGCTGATGGGAACAGAGGGGGACGTTAGACGGCATGAAGTGACCAACCCACGCTGCCTCGAGCAGCAAACGGAGGTTTGCGAGGAAGCGCGAAGGCCATAGTTTTTCCAGGTAGTGCTTCTCAGTTCGATGACCTGAAGGGGCTGTGTGATGTTTTAACAGTCCTGCGCTTTCGCTGTGTCAAATAGAGTTGTGATGTTGTAAAGAAGCAGGAGAGGCTGAGGCATGACAGAGGGTTAGATCTGCACTTTGTTGACCCGATGGTGTTTGCATTAGCTCCGCGTCTGTGAAGTGTTTGAAGGATAGTGTCATGTTGTATGGAGGGTCGCAGCTCACAGGAAGCGTCCTCTACAGGAAGCTCCCCTCCAAGAGTCTTATATAATGGCCCTTCAGATTGATGGTCATTATTTAAGAACAGTTAATCCAAAAAATAAACAGATTATAAATAAATCCGTCTGCCTTTGCTTCCTCGCAGGCCTTAAAGGTACCGTGTTGCCCTTTTCCGCTCTGCCGAAGCCGGGCTCCGCCGAAGCCATGCTCCGAGGCTACGCTTCAATCTGCTCAACTGTAGATTTAATAAACAGCCATTCGCTCTCCTTTTGATTATAAATTGGCTGCCAGCCTCTATCAGCTCAGCTAGGTGGGTGGATCTCACAATGCTGGGGTCATCCTCCCAATCACTGGCATAATAAAAGAAAGTCATTATCAGTTGATCTCATAGCGGTTAGCCGGGGGCCTCCGCGGGATAGTCCGTCTTCGTGGGTTAATACAAAATGACAGGCCAGTCTTTTGTGTTTCAGCTCAGGATATTGAACTGGAGGAAGAGGTGTGCACTCGTGATGTGGATCGCTTTTCACAGCGTGTAAGGAAATGTGAGTCCAGGTCTCTCCTGCTGCAGACATCAGCTCTGTCATGGAACTTTCTCTCCTCGCGAGCAGAGGAAAGAAAGGCTGCCATGTTGCCAGCAGACGTCAAACGTTTTTTTCTAACCAAGCTTACCTGAGTGGCAAAGTTTGAGCAGAACTGATGAAGCAGGGAGGGGAGTGGACTTTAGTGGGTTGCCTCTGCTTTTCTCTCAGCGAGGTGTTGGAAACACCTCTCGTTTCGGTCGGTGACTCCTCCCGCTCCTCGGCGCGCTGTCCTTTCACTGACACCAACACAAATATTATCCCAACCAGAGGAGGAAATTCTTTCTTAACTTGGATGATCGAGATATTCTTGAAATCTATGATAATGACTTCCTGTGGAATGGGATCCAAACACAATTACTGTTGCTGTTGTAAATGTTTCCTGTTACTCTATTTTTGCTGCACCATCCATAATTGAATTGTGTTTTGGATGGAGGAGGCTGTTGATAGCCTGTAGGGCAGTGATTTACTACTGGGCCAGTGCGCACTCTCATCCCAAACAGCTTGTTTGTATTCTAAACACACAGCCTCATGGGATATGATTTCTTTTTTCATTTTTCTTTTCACTTTTTTTTCTTCCTTTCACTGGACTGGCCTCTGGGTTAGGAATGGTCTCGCTGAAAGCCTCCCTCTGCATTTGGAAAGGAAGCTGATATAAGGAAGGGGTCATGCATATTGAGATTGGGGGGATTCACGTCGCACTTTGAATCCTCATCCAGTCCCAGTGTATTATCTGCGGTGTGCGTGTGTGCAAGGAGGCAAAGGGTGGAGGAATTGGGGGTAGAAATGAAAGTAGGTCATTCAAGGTTTTGTTTAGTAGCCAGGCAAAACAGCAGGCTTACTCTCACCCCCCCCCCCCCCCCCCCCCGAATGGTGGAAGGGTCTCGCATTCAACTGAAACTGAGTAGCAACTTTTCGCATGATGTGCACCCAATTCGAATGTGTTGCGTCTGCCATGTTGGCTTCCGAGTGTGTGCCACATTAAGCTGAGGTTTGATGTGTGTGGCGGCGTGAATATTTAACAAACATTTTTCCCCAAACCAACCTTCTGCACAGTTCTACAAAAACCTTCTGCACAGTTCTACAAAAACCAGCAGCTGCTACCTGCTTATAAAGTTAAAGGTCCTGTACTGTGTTCGTATGTTTGTTTGTAAGAAAAATTATATGAGGCCTACTGGAAAGATTAACATGAAACCTACTGGGAGGATGCAGTGTGGGTCAGGAAAGAACCAATTAATATTCGGTACAGATCTGGAGATGGGGGCAGATCCATGATATCACTTCCTTTTACTTTGCGAGGTATAACGTTTTTTTAATTTATCTTGATGAAAAATAATCAGGCTCGTTGAGGTAAGTGTTGTGAATTTTGTACGAAAACAAATTAAAATCTGGATCTAGTAAATTTAAATGTGGTTTCAAAAGGAGACTGATGGGCCACAGTGCCATTCTAGTGTAAAAAAAAAAGCAAGTGCTGGTACTATAACAATAATATGAAAGTATAATTGCATTCAATACACAGAGAAATTCCCACAGCCTGTATTCAGAAACTGTGCCTTTAAGATAACCGTCAGGACTTCCATAACTTAGTGATGTCACAACATCAACAGTCACCACCCCAGTCATGCCTGTGGCATGTAGTGTATAACTGTTCCTTTAAAAGGTAAATAATTGTCTAACGTCCTTCTTATTACTCCACTTAAACACTTTTTAATGATGTTGCCATGCTCTCAGAAATTACCTGCATGAGAACAATGTTGTTATTACCAACAGCAATAATAGTCAAACTACGAAAATGAGACCCACGTTGTAATAAAGTGGAATTATTCTTTAAACTCTCCATTACATGGCTCACCATATGTGTCCAATTCTTTCATTACCTTCATTTATGGCAACATGAGTAGCTCATATCCTGATTCTTGCCCCGTGTCTGTGATCACCTAAGCCAACCAAACCAGAGGTCCAGCACTAAGTGCAGTGCCCCTCTTCCATCTCTTCCCTACCCCTGGCACAGCCACGATCTGGCTCCCTACGGATTACCATGGAAATTATGGAAGCACGTCTGTGTGAGCATGTGTGTGGACGTAAGTGTGAGTGTGTGTGTGTGTGTGTGTGTGTTAGTGTTGCCAGCAGCTTGATGGCTGCCAGATGCTGCAGGCTGAGAGGTTGAATCCGCTCGGAGAAACACGGAGGGCCTCCAACCACAGACACAACCCAACGCAGCTGGAACTGTTAGACAGGCAGAGGCCTCCAGTCCTGACACACAGCACACATATTAACACCTCAGGATTCTAATAACTGCCTCCTATTTGAATAGAATGGCGGAGTCTAAAGCGAATTATAGAATTTTTCTATGCGCGTTGAAGGATAGATTACACTCTGTACTTTCTTCTGCTGTCCGTTCTGGACCAAGGCAATTATGTCACTCAGGTTTTCTGTGTTACCATAAGAGACTGACTATTTCTGTGATGGAGGTGAACAGAATGTTCCTGGCACAAATGTGTGTATGCGTACAGTATGTGGATGCGTGTTCTCCTGCATGAGTGTGTTTGTGTGTGAGGCAAAGATGGAGAAAGAGAGGAGAGAGTGTGTGTTTTGGTGAATGAATGAATTCACTTGAAGATTTGCATATAATATGACACCTGGATTAGAGTCATTACCATAAAAATACGCTCTCTGATAATTAACTCTGAGAATTATTAACACATTTCTTTGTTTAACAGAAGCCAAACTTCTCAAATGTTTGATGTTGTAAAAACCCAAGGGTCTACACTGGCAGGGTCTGAGATTGTTGTGTAGGGGCTGGTTGGGGGTCTGGATTTGTGGTCTGGAGCACATGTGTCATTTGAAAGTAAATTTTCAAAGGATCAGTGTGTAAGATTTAAGTGAAAGGGATCTTTTGGCATAAATTGAATAGAAAATAATCCTAGTGATGTTTTCACTAATGTGTGTCATCTAAATTGTATGAATAGATTTTTTATTTACCTTAAAATGGGCCCTTTATATTTAAATATGACAAACTTAACCTCTTTTGAGTTTTTACAACAACTCTTCTTTCATAGTTTTTTTGTTTTTGTAAAAGTTCTGCAAAGTTAAAAAGCCCAAAGTGATTGGTAAATGAAGCTTCTCTCCTCCACCTTAAAGCACTACCCCTGAAGCTCCTGAAAGGAAAGGATGTTTAGCCATATTCATGATAGCTGTTTCTACATTTGCCCTGAACAAGATAATGTTTGCTGTTGTGAACATTGTCTAAATAAGGAAATATTATCACTAAAACAGGAAATAAATAATTAGTAGTTATAGTACTTTTTTGTACAAATGACAAATTTTGATATTCAGTAGTAACAACACATTTAGATAAAGTTCAATTCCAAGCTCTATGTGCGAAAACAAGCAATTGTGAGTGACGCTGGAGCAATGTTTTCCTCCTGTAAAGGATGGGCAGGTTAATAGTTCCCAGTACATATCCGGTACGGCAGAACATCACTTTGGGGAACCGAACACAACACGTTTGGCTTTCATCTGTATTTATCTTCATAAAGGGCCTTTTCAATCACAGGAGGAGCCCACATTTAAGACAGTGATCCCTTACATGAGGGGACATTCCTGCGCCTGCACTGCTGCTGAATGAGCTGGAATGTGCAGGTTGAGCACAGCCTGAAGGACGGGCCTGTGGGCCCATTCAGCCAGCTCCCCCCCCCCCCCTCCCTGGCTCTCCTCTCCCCGCACACCCTGACCTGAGCCAACACCACCATCCTGGGCTGTCACCAGGTGTGCAGCTGGCCTCTGCCGAATGAATAGACACTCTCACATTGCCCCGGGAAGTGTGTGCTAGAGTGTACATATGTGCATGTTTGTGAAAGGGAGGTAGAAGTGGAGAGTTGGAGGGGGGAGTGCAGTCCTAGACGTAAATAGCTGCCATTAGGAGGATGTGTGAAAAACAAATGGAAGAAACAATTTTTGCTAATTTCCCTTCCCTGAGTGTGCATGTGCACATCTGGGAATATGGTCTCTCAAAAATTGATCTCATGATCTTTGATTGGCGTCCGTAATCCTAGCCAATCCCTCGTTCAGGTTCAGTCTGACCGTTGTGGTTCTGTTAGAAACAGAACAGGCCACAGTTGCTGCTGCTGCTGCTACGTTTCATTTAACAGGCAGGAACATTTTGAACCCCTCTGACTGAGGCTGTCCAATAAATCCAAATATAGTCAGCTATTAATTGATTATTTATTTCAGGAACATGACGAGTGACGCAGTTTTCACTGAGGGACGATTGTTTTTAGAAATACACTGCCTGGCTGGCTGCACACTGCACAACTGGACGAGCCATTGCATATATTTTTAATGTGATCCAAATGAAGTACACAATTTCCACAAAACATTACAACCTCGTAATTTCATCACAGTTTCCAAAATACAAGATGTATTTAATATTCTTTAGTTAATGTTCATTTTGGATTCAAATTTTCAAATTGTTTATAGAGTATAAAAAGTATTTTACTTTAATATCTTGTCATGGTCGAGTTCATTTCAAAACTCTAAGGCAGTTTAATCTGTCACAATGCATCATATTTTTATAACTAACAATGTAACTAATAGCTATGGTTTTCAATTAGTGTAATGGAGTGAGTATTATAAGCGGAATATGTATTACAACATATTAATTAAGTACAATTGATTGTATTTAGTTATATTCCACCAGATTTGATACCAGATTTTATCCCTCAAAAACTTTGCTTTACCAACTGAATTCCTGTTAGAAGCATGTATCTATCACAGGTAGGGCTCAAACTTTGGAATAGTATCCTTTGGACTTGAATGTTATGAGGTTCAGTCACTAAGCTGCATGTGTGTCTAGCCTGATGGCGCGGTGCGAGGAAACGTGTTATTGTAACCTCTGCCTGGTGAGTCCTCCCCGTCCGTCCAGCCCCGCTGCCTCACTGGCTCACCATGAGCCCGTCTGTCCCTGCAGCCAACAAGGCTTCTGCTGTTCCCCGCTCAGTGCTATGTTTTACTCTCTAAATATGTTGGAGAAAAAAAAAAAACTCTGTCTGTACATCTGTCTGTCAGTCAGGTTATTTCAACCCTCGCAGGGGCGAGAGTCTTAGGGTTTGGGTTAAGGGCTGTTTTTGCACAGTCACTTTCAATTAGTCAGATATTAAAAATGCAATGTATGGCTGTAGCGCTGTGCAGAATTTGCATGATGGTACACAGTGTCTATATGAGTTACATTTTTAATGGATACATGGACAAATACCAATGATGGAATGCTGGTTATGATGCTCAGTTAAACCGTGAGGATCCTTTTCTGCCTCTTTGGTCCCTTTTCTGAATCCACTCTGTAAACACAGACCGCTGATAGTCAGTTCAAGGAAATTTGTTATTTTCATCAATTAAAAAATAGCAATCTGATGATGACTTGTTAGTGTAGAAAAAACTCGAAGGAGCCTTTTTTCCCATTGACAAATGCAGTCAATATTTACAGGTCAGATATTGTAGAAAGTGAGATTTTAGGCTTTGATACTGTGAAAGTATCAAAGCAGACAGTCCATCAATATGAAAATGTGCAGAAAACTGGAATTCCGTTACTTTGTGATGTCATCCACCTCTCTGGGCTACGCCTCCAGCATGGCCCACCTGGACACAACTTTTAACAGTTAGTTTCTCTAAAGCTATTTTCAGACATCAGCTCTTATCACCAAATGCTCTTTAAATGACATCGTCTTTCCAAGTGGACACCTTCTTCAACGTCTTCTACCTGTAAGGCTCCTCTCTTTCCTCCTGAGATATCTTTCTTCTAGCTGTGCGTCTGTTGTTCACTCACTCGCGCTGAATCCTCTGTATAATCCCCTGCTCTATTCTCACAAGGACTCACCCTGACATTATTCACAATTTTGCTGCGGGCATGGCAGGAGAAAGTCCGTATAAGGTCCGCAGTCAGCTGATTTGTGCATTTGCCTTCTCACATACATCTCCTCCGATGGATTTCAGGAGATTATACGTAATGTCTGAAATTAGCTCAAGTGGCTTAATGACTCACAGTTAAGAGATGATACTCACTGCCTGGTGTCGGAGCTCCGAGGAAAAAAATGTAACTACTTGATGGCTTTGTCTCTAGCGGCTGCCCACTTCAGCATATTTCTTATATGTCGTGTTCCAGCCTTGTTCTACCAGCTGCCAAATTACATCCATGAAATCCCCAGTGGTCGTCTGCAGTCATGCCTGTTCCTCTGTCTGGCCTTGATGCTCACTGGTGGAAGCAGCCAGGTGCAAACCACCAAATCACACCTGAGCACTTTAATCTGAATTTGATGGTCTGGCTCACTTCAGTGCTGACCGACGGTTATTTGCATTTTCATAAAGTGTGGCAAGCTACAGTATTATTGCATCAACCATTGTTATGTGTCACTTACCAATGAGTCAGAATAGAGGCTCAGACGCTCTCTTCTTTTCTTATTGTGATTGTTTGACCAACTCAAAAAGCCCTTTTTCTGAAAGAGGAAATGTAATAATAATGTAATACTACATTGAGATAGTCTTTGATACTTAAAAGTGTAAATATCTTCTTAGATGTATCAAGCATTTTAATAAAACACCAGAAACCTGTAGAATACAGGACCTTATATGTGATATTCAATGAATGTCCCTACACTGTAACACACACAAACATACACTTGCATGAATGCTTAGCAGACAGGCTCGGCAAGGTCTCATTGATTTGTTACTGCCATGCTCTGCATTGCCTGGAGACGCTAAATGATGTCAAGGCTGATGTGTTCGTGTGCAGGTGACATCCGTTTATACTCGGCCATAATCAATGGCTATGAACAGCAGGCTCGAGTGTGTGTGTGTGTGTGTGTGGTCATGTGTCGTGGAGATAGTGGACTGTTGCTTCCAGACAACCCTTCCTTCCCAAGATAGCTCAGCTAACTGGCTAATTTCTTTACGGACCTCAAGCCACCCCGGATCCACGGTCGCTGGTGCCGGTCACGTCTCCGGGCTGGGAAACCAGAAGTGAGAAAAGACACGTGCCATGACAACATGTGAGCCACATTGATAAGACTCATATCCTTGTTTTGGAAAACTTCCAATGAATCTCCATCCTCTGCCCTTCGTCCACACAGATAAAACATGCTCTGTGTGTTTCTGTGAAGTCTCTGTAAAGTGAAGGTGATATGATTTAACGAAGGGTTTCGGGATAGAATGGTTACACAGGGAATTTATTTTAAGGGCGATTCTTTTTTTTTTGGGATGTCTCAGGTTTCTGACTCCACACACTCTCTCCATGATATTTTTCTATTAGCTGCTGTTCAATTCACGCTGTCGCTGCACCCTGTGTTGTGTCCTTCAGGGCTGGACAGTTTCAATGAAATCTTCACTTCAGGGCTGTGTAAAAGTAATGGCACAGCTGACTTTCACAGTAATGTCTTCCTCGATAGCACCGCTCTCAATATCCATATTTTTTCTCATACATTGTTTAAACGTGAGGGTATCAGTGCAGAGCTGCCTCGTACTGGTGACAGCTGGACAACGGAAACGGATAAAGAGTGGCTGTGTTGCAGCTGAGAGAAAACGGACGTTCGATAAGAGAGTAAGTTCAAAAGTGACAATGCTTTGATATTGACATGGCAATGTGGAATTGTAAAAATAAATGTTTTTATCTTAAAAACAACTTTTAAGAGGTTTATTCGTATAATGTTGTTTTCTAGAAGTGAAGCTGAAATTGAATGACTAATGTCGAGTTATATGATTTGTTGTTGTGATTTTTACGTCTTTATTAACAAAGCCGACTGTTCAGCGTACAGCCGAAAAATATGTCGGGTATTGCTATACATCGCATTATTTATTGTATCGCAATATGTTGTGAGATATCGTGACGTGATAATACCGTGAGGTCCTTGCAAATACAAAGCCCTACTTTTCTCATCTTCTGTCAGTGGAAAGATTTGTTGGTTTCCTCTGGGGACCTTTCAAGTCTTCTCCTCAGACTTGAGATAGTTTAGCAACCTCACATCCTGGATCATCTCTGAGACCACATTGCATATCTGCTCTTTTCTAAAGCGGTTCTACCAACATTGTCTATAATCTATACCTCTCTTTCAACTCTTAGTTATCCTGGCCTTCTTTTTGAGCTTATGTAAAAATGCATGTTGACAAATATTTTTTGGTGTGTTTTTTCCTCTGTGGATAATCAACCCTTTACCCTGTGTCATGCTGTCATGGTCAGACCCACTTCAGTGTTTAGATTGAAGAATTGGGGGAAGGTTTGGCAGGTGATTCATCAAGGTTCTGGAGAGAGTGTTTCCATTGTAAGGACAAGGAATGGCATGTGGTGGTTTTGGCAAAGCTCCACAAACTGGAGAGGCAGAAGGACTTTTGACGTCATCGGGAAACGTGACCCATTTCTCAAGAGGCGAGGAGCCTTGGGCTGGTTGAGCAGATGTTGAACAGATGATCCTGTGCACATGCACACACACACACACACACACACACACACACACACACACAAACGCATATCTACCCTGTAAGCACACTTTCTTCTCTGCTTTATTTTCCGTTAAAGTACCCATAGAAAAAGAAGGCAGGAGACTAGGAGCATCACAAAAGGGAGGTTGTTACAGGGTCATTCAGGTTTTACACATACTATGCTTTTTGTAAGGAACACCTATACACCTGCTTATTCGTGCAATTAACCAATCAGCCAGTCATGTAGCATAAAGTCATTCTGATACAGGTCAGGAGCTTCAGTCGGTTGTCACATGAAAGAGTGGCTCTGCTGTGGCATGGTTGTTGGTGCCTGACGAGCTGGTTTGAGAACTGTTGATACCGCTGTGGCTCTGGGATTTTCATTGACAACGTGTCTAGAGTTTACTCAAAATGGTGTAAAAATTAAAAAAAGACATCCAGCAGCAGTTCTGCAGATGGCAACAACTTGCGGATGAGAGAGCTCAGAGGAGAATGGTCAGACTGGTTGGAGCTTACACAAAGGCAACAGTATCTCAGATGACCACTCTTTACAACTGTGGTGAGCAGAAACTGTCCAAGCTTGAGGCTGATGGTCTACAACAATAGGAGACCACATCAGGTTCCACTCCTGTCAGCCAACGATTGAAAACTGAGGCCCCAGGCTCAATAAAACTGGACAATTGAAGACTGGAAAAATGAGCCTGGTTTGATAAATCCCTATTGCTGCTCAGGCACATAGATGGTTAGGTCAGAATTTGGTCCCAATAGCTTGAATCCATGGACCCTACCTGCCCTATGTCAAATGTACATGGCTACTACTGGTGGTGTAATGGTGTGGAAAAAGTTTTGTGGCACACTTAAGGTAAGGACTGCTTGATAATGGAAAAAATCCTTATCACGATTATTCAAACGATTATTAATATGTGCCCTTATTCTGAAGTCTATGGTTAATTCTTTAAATGACTGTAACCGGAAGTACCAGTCACTTCCGGTTCCGGTAAATGTCCCCATCTGCCGCCCCCCACTACAAGCACACAGACAGAGGTAGAAAGAGAGAGGTGGGGAGGGGGCTATGAGGACCATTATCATTTACCCTCGAACCCCGACATTGAACAGGTTACATACAACAACAAGCAGAGAATTGCGGGTCCGGTGTGAACAGCGCGCTAGAGAATGGACGCAGCACGGCCGCTACATTGTGTGGTGTTGCTCCTCGCATTTGCGTCTCTTTCAAATAATCGTTTCAACTGGATTATAGTAGTTTGGAGATCGTTTGACCACATAATCAAAATCACGATTAAATGGACAAGGTGACGTTAGGCCTTAGAGAAACACCAGTTCAGTTCTCCACTGGCTCCATCAGCCAGAGGCAATCTCCTCCTATCACTGCCATCAGTCTGGCACTTCAGACTACATACTACATAAAGTTTTTGTTCCTGCTCTGTCAGCTCGTTAGCCATGCTATGGTGCCGTACCGGGTCTCTTTATCTCTCTGCTTTTTGCACCTGTTTCACCTTTGATTGAAAATGTAAAGGGTGTCTGCCATAGTGCTTGTTCTAAGAGATTGAGGAAATCAAACTGCTCCAGGCTGACAGACATTTCCAGTGCAGCATCGTAAAACGAAACCCAATACTTTTGGCCCTCTGTCTCCTTTGGCATTTTTATCTCATTATATTTGTGTAACTCCTATAGACAATCACAATTAAACCACATAGGTCAGATAGATGTATGTGAAAGGTGTTGCTTATAGTCGCAGTATATTAACTTTGATAAACCCACTGCTGCCTTGCTCAGCAGGACACAGACTTGTAGCAGACAAAGACGTTAGTATGGGGGCCAGTATTCTAGAAATATCAATTGTGTGTATGTGTGTGTCTAGAGTTGCTTAAATTAATATCAATCCATGTGCATGTAATCAGATTGTAAATGTGTAAAACAGTTTGAAACAACGCATGCTGAGATTTGTGAATGAGTGCAGGAATCGGTAAATGTGTATTCAGAATCTGTGTGTAATCCGATTTGTGTGAAGACAAAGATGCAGAGGTATGGCAAGCGAGGCGGCAATTTTTTGTAATTTTACTCATACGCCCAAAGACATGCACATGAGGTTACCTGGAGACTAGATTGCGACGGTGTGAATGTGAATGGTTGTTTGTCTGTGTGTTTGCCCTGAGACAGACTGGCGACTTTCACACAACGTCAGCTGGGACTACCTCCAGCTCCCCTCAACCCTCAAATGATAAGCCATATAGATAATGGATGGATGGATTTTACTCTTTATTTGCCAGATGTCTAAATTACATTTGCAAAAAATGTTGCCAACATACCGTTCATGTCCTTATTGTATTTACAGCTTATTTTGTTTTGCCCCAAGTTCTCTCTCCTTCTTATAAAATATATTTTTGTCACGTTATTGTTTTGTCATCCGCCACCATGTGAGTCCTAACTCAGTCTCCTGTGGGAGTTGATAATGTTTCGTCTAATCTGATCTCAGCCTCTAAACTCGATACACACATCACGATTTGTGGTGTAACTGATCGTGTACATAATTTGTGGTAATGAGGAGGAAAAGAACTCAGGCATTGCACAAATTTCATATAGATGAAATCAAACCCTGGACACATTATGCTCATTTGCGATGCCTGTAGCAGTCCTCTTTTGGAGAAGTTAGTGAGCAGAGCCTGCTGATCTGCAATCTGAGCGTCTTTGGGATCTTTGGGATCTTTGTCTCCACATCACAGGTTTGACTTATCCATAACATGAAGATTTATTTTATGTTGCATATAAGTGTCTCTGTTCATAATGTAGTAGGAGCATTTCTCCATTTCAAAAAATTCTATTACTTCAATACCTGCCAAGCCGCAGCTGGCAGAGAGTTTCCTATTTCTGACGAAAAACTGCCAAATGTCTAAGATCTATGGAAAAGGAAAATATCAATTCCCATTGATCTTAATCATAAGCTTGGCTGTGTGCTATTGATATGTTGATATTGTTTAGTATTTTAATCTGGCTCCGCTTTTGCAGCCGCTGCTCCGTCTTTTGTTATTTTTTCCTCTGGGAAAAGTTAGAGGCTATATCGTTTCAGGCAGATGTCGTGTCAGACAGTTATTTTTTTCTGCGTTTGGAATTCAGACAAAGTCCAGACAGCAAAATGGTGGCTCCTGCAGTGGGAACTCTTCTCACACTGTCTGTGATCTCATTATTTTGGAAATGTCCGTGGTAATGAAGATTGGTCGTCTTCAAGAAGCAACTGCATTTACTGTGACTAAGGTCTTAACGTCTATCGGCGAGCCCAGTTCCTTGTGGTTGTGTACTCCGCTGCCACTGCGGGACGGTGAGCTGAGAACTGATCTGACAACATTACATGCTTATAAAGTTTATTTCTGCTTTGTTTCACATGCGCCCTTATTGTTGCTTGACAGCAGGAATGCACCTGGATGTCGAAGGAAATACAGACGACACTGGCATGTGCACGCACAACACACACACACACCAACACACCTGTATTGAAGCGGCCAGTGTCTGTGATGTTGCCACAGATGTAATAAGCACTCATTCATTTCCACGTTGGCAGAATATTAAGACTGATTCAAGGGCCGTTAGATGAAAAGGTCAGTTGGCTTGTTTTGAGTTAGTGTAAGATTTCCATCATCGTGCCGCACGTTCTACCAGGCCTGGTCCAAGCTACACAAACAGTGTCTCTGAAGCCCTTGACAGCCTGAATTCTGCTAGAAAGCCAAGAGTCTGCCCTCTCTCCTCCTCTCTCCTCCCCTCAAAACTAACCTGCCGTTGGCTTACTTACTTCCCTTTTTACTTACCCTCAACAACGCTTGTCCAAACAGCAGCATAACTTTCCCCCTTATGTGTTTCCCTTTCTCCCACCGTGCCATTTTCCAGAATTCTTCCACTTTTTCTCGGCTCCCCCCAACCCGCGCACCTTTCATTGTTTCCAGACAGTGGTGAAACATACGGAGGGGAAATGTGTGGAACGATAAAATCTGTTTGCATGGAGAAAGACACACACACACACACGCACAGAGGAGGAATTGTTCCAGGAAAGTGGCATCTGTGCAGGCCATTAGACAGGGATTCAGTGGACCTGTGCGGCCCTTTTACATATGGTGGTCAGCTGCTGGAAAGGAACTGGAACCAGGGGTCACATTTGAGAGAAAACATTAGGGGAGATGATGCGTGTTGGACACACACACACACACGCACTAACATCAAAGTTCTATCGTGCCCTTCACCGCCACCCTGGTAGCGTCAGATCACAACAGACAGCGACCCTGTGGGCTACAAAGTAAACCCTGACTCTGTCTCACACGTCTGGAGGCTCAACACATTTGAACACTCATCTCCTCCATGGGTCACTCCTTGAATCACAAGCCCTCAAAAGTTGGACATTTGTTCCAAGGGAGTCTGAGGATCAGGAATGAAGGTCTGTGGAAGTCTCTCATCAGTAGCTAAAACAGACAGATATTATTGTAAGCAAAGAAACGGTGCTGTTGAGTGCAGGTCTAGATCCCCTCGAACGAGTGATGAAGAAAGCAGAGGGAGTGAGAGAGTGAGGGAATGTTTTGCAGAGGGTTTGGGGAAGTTGAGTGTGGAGGAGGCCTTCCTTTCAGACCCTGCAGCTGTGATTCATTAGTATATTTGTGTTGTTAGGTCTGAGTTGACTGGACCAAGTGTGGACCCAGGCCAGACCAGGCCAGGAAATTTCCCACTGAGCCGACGACACATGTATTTAAAAAGTTTCTCACTGCTTTTAGACCGTGGTGCAAAGAGAGATTCCATGTTTGAGTGAGTGATTAAACATACTGTTTGGAGGTTTTCCATGCATTCGTACATACGTCGATTCTTTTGAACACAATATCTCAAGAGCACTTTGAGGGAATTCTTTCAAATTCAGGATAAAGGTTCGGTTGAACTAAAGAATAAACTTGTTAGTCTGATGGTAAAACGTTCAAGCCCAAAGTTGCTGTGACCTCAAAAAGCTAGTTTTTTACCTTGTGGAGACAAAATCTCTATAACTTCCTGAGGGAATTCCTTCGAATTTGGTGCAAATGCGTTCTTAGACTTATGGATGAATTGGTTAAACTTTAGATGTGAAAGGTCAAAGTCACTGGGGGGGTTAGGGTTATGGTAGGGTTAGGGTTAGTCAGGTAATGTTAACGAGGGAGAATCTTTGTTGCTTCTTTGTAAACGTTGCTTCTGGGTGGTACATAATGTTGGTCAGCCTCTGGGAAGATCCTGCTCGTGTTGTTTGAATATGGGTTGTGTGAGAGCACCTGGTCGGAGCCTCAGGCAGCGGATGTGACTGCACAAATACGAGTCTCATTAAGTTCACTGGCCTGCCAGGTGGACTGCAGCTTTCTTTAGTGTGCACACACACACACACACACACGCACGGCGTACAGTGTGTTGCATGAATGTATGCATGTGTGCTTGCTAATAGGTGCACAAATAAGACACTTTCACACCCTTTGTGAGGACAGATAGCAGGAGGGAGAGCTGTTGGGCTGTTGGTAAGCCTCTAATTAGATCAACTCAGATATGGTATCACTGTAACCAAATTAGTGATGATGCAGAGTGTAGTATATCAGGTTTTGGCCAGAGCTCAGTCACATTTGTGGCAGAGAAGTGACATGGAACACTTGTCCCAAATGCAATAACCAAACTTGCGTAACGCACATTAAGGACAGATGCTGCAGACGAAGACGGACTGACGCTGGATGGAGCTCACACATGTAACGTTTTGTACAGACACACAGAGGGACAGGTGACTCCAGGGTCAGAACAAACTTTGTTGTCCAATATATTTCAAACTCACACTTTAAATAGTGTTAATGTCCTGGCAAAACATGTTGGCTCCGAATTATAGCTTTTAAAAAATTCTTATAAAGTGGATTAATCTGTGTTTATCATCAATACTGTTCTTTCGAGATTAGTTTAAAGTGATGTGGAAAGTTGACGTCAAAATGCCATGAGCCACGAAAGCTATTTTTTTATTATCAGTCATATTTGAACTCACTTAATTGGAGAGAACATCCTGAACGATGAACAGTGTATTTGCAATTTCGGTCCAGTCTTGCTCATTGAAAGAACCCTTCGTTTCTTTGTCTGCATGGCGTCGACATATTCAATTTCTGTGAAAATGTAATTTTGATTAAAAAGTTATTATAAAACTGCAAACAATGAAACCGTGAGCCCCTTTCAACTTGAAGCTTGTTATTTATATTAGATGCTAGTGTTGTGACAGTGGTCTCATTGGAGGCCGTCACTTTAACATGAGTATGACAAAGCAGTGAAAGGTTGAATAGACATCTTGATCTTGGCCTTATTAAGAGTAGTGTCATAGATACAGATGCATTTACATAGTAACGTCCTATTTCTAAAATTCTGTTGAATTAACCAAAAGGTTTTGTGAATGAATTAATGTGACTATCAATATTAAATATTGGTTGCAGAATTTTTTTTTATCACAGCCTCTCAATCTATAACAAAAGTGGAAAGCACAATAACCAGCAACCTCAATCTATAGGTTATCAAAAATAAATTGAATGAATTTATAATTTGATAAGAAAATGCAGAAGGCATTTAACCAATAACCATCTCTCGCATGATGGTTATTTATTAAGGCTTCAACAAAAAGCAAATTCAAAAATCAGTGATGCAGCCATGTATCTCTACTTTTTAGATTTTATCCAGAAGTGGCACTGCTCTGCTGCTGACACCAAATACCAAATGAGAACTCTTCTCACATCTGATTGAAGATAAACATAAACATGAGGGATTCCCATGTAACAATGGCAAAAAGCGGTTTGAATAACATTTTAGTTTGAAAACTCAGTTAATCTGATCACAGCGGAATCTGCTGGAGTCAGTCTGTGGTCTTTGGGTCTGTTGACGCTGTCTGGACTCACCTAATGGTCTTTGTGGTGGAAATGTGTCCGGCCCTCAGTAATGGAGTCTGGATCACATGTTTGTCTCAGAATGCTCTTCTCTGATAGGCCTGCTGTTCTTAATTACCAGGGTGACTGTTTATCCACACTGTTTGCCTGGATCCTTATCAGCCCTAACAGTGTTTTAACTCCCAGTGGAGAATGTGTGGGAGATGGGGAGAGGAAGTGTGCAATGCGTGTGTGTTGTGACGCACAATGGCGCACATGTCAGCATGCGTGTTTGATGTACTTTGTCAAACACGGGTCAGAATGTGTGGAATGCAGAACATGCAGATTCTGCCAGCGATATGCTCGTGGTTGTGCTGATGAGGTAGAGTGAGCGCTCCTCTGTTGTGGCGGCAGAGAGCCGGACTTGTGGTCTGCAGTCACAGAGGCGACGCTCACGCTGAGGCGTCATTGCCGAGCGATGAGTGTTGGAGTTTTTTTTTTTGCCTCATTCCTCAGCACCAAGGTTAACTGGCAAACGCTGACTTTGCACCTTTTCCGTTCCAAATCCCAAGCCCTTGTAAAATTCCCTCAATTTAACTGAGTCTGGATTGTAAAAATCCTGAGTATCATCATCGTCTGCTTTTCATTTGTACTGGAGCTACTAGAATGAGTTGGCGCTGTGTGAGTACATGAGTGCAATCACATGCCTTTGTTTGTGTGCGGTGTGGGTGCACGTGCATATGCAAACATGCATGTAACCGGAGCTCTGGCCGTCTCGCTGTGTGTGTGTGAGAAATGGTCCCTTGTTTTATTGGCCTGCTCCTCAGCAGACTCTATGAGTAATCACATAATGCCTGCTCTGACGTCAGAGCTGTTTCCGTGGTAACACAGTGCTCCCCACTCTGGGGAGGTGCGTTCGTTTTTTCTTCTTTCCCCCACATCTTGTCCTGTGTGCCCTCAAAGCTCCGGCCCCCGGATGGAGACCTGCCGCTAAGATCTCCTCCCCCTAATCTATAGCTTCACTACTCGCCGGTATGATTAAAGCCCCGGACTTTGGTCTCTTTTACTTTCCACTTCCTTCTTCATTTCATCATCCACCCATCTCTCTACAATTCACTCTGAACCTTTTCCCCTCTCTCTCTCTCACTTCACTGTCCCTAATTTAGTAATCCTCTGTCTCTCCTTGCCTCCCAGCTCCATCTCTTTCATGATTCGCCCCCATTTTACTCTCCGTCCTCTCTCTTCCCCTCTCCTTTCTTCTCGTCTGCGAAGTTTGCGATGGCCGACAAACCACCTCTCCTATTTCCATGGCAGATGTGTTCATTTTTCCCGCTGCCTTTCATGCACTGTTGAATTCCACTGAAGGGCCGACCCCTCTCTTTTTGCAGGTTCTCCTCTCTTTACGGTTTCTCCTTTTTCTTTTTCTTTCCTTGCTCCGGTGTGAGGACGAGCTCGGATGAAAGGGAAACATACCCTCTCCTGCATCTGTGCACAATGAGATTAATACGGCTCCAGCCATCCTCGGGGGGGGGGGGGGGGGGACAATAAAGCAAGTTCAGCATTGGTTTATCACTTCATCGTAAAGAGGAGTATCATTAAAAATTACCCTTTTGTTTAATTTTACAGTTGCTGGAGAGTGCAAATACATTTTTAATTAGTTTTTACTGAACTTAAAATTAAGTCAGACACATTTAGACCTGCTCTTCCTCTCCAGTAACCAGTGTACTATAATTCCAAGTCTGACTTTTTTTTTTAATCATTAAACCATCAAACTGTCAATAGCGGCCGGTCTGTCTGTCTCTACATAGGAGATGGGTATCGCTGTTTTCCAAATCCTGCATTGATCCACCTGTGTGGATGGAGATGTGTGTGGCTCCGTTACTCAGCCAGTGTGTGCAATAGGCAGCTAACAGTGAAGACTGACTGGTTGTCTGGGTGACGTGTTTGGGTCGGGAGCAGGGCCGCTGTAATAGACCCTGCGTCTCTGGTAAATCAACAGGGCTCCGCTAGCACAGGTGTCCATCTCCATTTACCAATCAATTAGACCCTTAGTGGAAAACAGGCCGCGTGTCACAGGTGCATGTGGATGTGTGTATGTGTGTGTGGAGTTTCTTTGTAGATGTGTGTGTGTGAGAGGGAGAGAGGGGAAAAGGCAGACGGAGGAAGTACGAGGAATAGTTCATGAGTGTGTGTGACTATGTGCGGTTTTCCCAGCAAGGCAGCCATACCAGATGACGGCCATAAAAAACGTGCCACCTCACAGCCCAGCCTCGAGTCACGGCTGGGTTTCTGGCTGACTTGGCCTTGACTTTCAGAGGCCTGCGGGGTCAGGCAGAGGCGTGCCCATTAGTGCATTGTTGCATGTGACTGGAGTTGTGACCTGGGACCCTGGGACCACTATCGAACCGTAACCCAGCGAGTCACAGTTGAGGGTGTAATTGCCTGAGGCGAGGCCAGTCCTGCCAGCACAGGTCCCTGGCTGCTCACATTTTAGTGTGGCACTGCCGGCTCAGCACAGGGATCAAACCTGGTCAAGGACAAGCACCAAGTGAATGAAGTGTCGAGGACAGGTGGATTTACACGGTGCAAAGACGATGTGATAAAGACGACTTCAAACTAAGTTGTTTGAACAGTCAAATAATAATTTTTAATGTTTGACGGAAGGGGAAACTGCCCTCTGTCTGCCAACCAGTTTTTCTTGAGCTTACTTATTAATACATATTCTAGTCCATGAATCTGTTTACAGACATGCACTCGACTCCATATAATCTGAAATGATCGGGAGGGCATGCATGTGAAATTGATGGCTTTTGTAATGTACATGAGAAGACAACAACAAGATTCAAGTGCTGTCCATGTGACATCCAGCCTGCTGCCTGCCGTGCCACCCCTGTGGAGACAGAAAGACAAACTCCAGAGAAAGTCCGGACCCCGTTGTGCGGACATTCTCAGGAGTTCATGTCTGAAAGTGGCTTATGAAGAGACTAGGGAGCTATTTCGTCTCTTTATGAAAGAAAATGCACTACTATGCTAAACATCTCTCTTTTGACTTGACAAATACATCATGTGGCCATCGGCTCCCAACGTCTGACTGCTCCTTATTGTAGCTCTGATCGGTCTGTGATGTCGTAATCACTCACAGGGAATGGTTTCAAAGTGGAAGCAGGTTGGGTGAGGTCTCCTCCTCCTCCATTATTGTCTTCAGGGTTTTTACGGTTTTAAAGTGGCGACCAGATCTGTAAGCTCCTCATTCACACCCCCAGCCCGCTTCCTTATCCCTGCTAGTTGTGTGTACCCGGTCCATGTGGGCCATGCTGGTACTGCCGTGCTAAGCAGCTTAGATGGGGGAGAACTCATTTGTTTTGTGGTCCTTTTGCCATTGGACTGATGCGCACATGCACATAATACATGTGCCAATTTTTGGGGGATGGAAATAAAGAACTACGTGCACACATTTCCACAATTTGTAACTCCATGGTGGCCATTTTGTATTTACAAGTCTCACACAGTACGGCCTCATCAACGGCGCAGTAGAGGCTGTTTATTATTGAGTTTTATGATACTTCTGTTCTGGTTTACCTTCCTAATTAATTGAACTACTTCCCATAATACTGAATTATCCTATCCAATTGGGCATTTTTCCATTCAGGATTGTGAAAACAACCCTGGCTGATGGTCGTCATTTATTCAGAGCTGCGGCAGACGTTATTTGTTTCTGCTTTTTCTTGGTCTACGGGAAGTGCAATTACTGCAATTACAGATGAGAAGTCACACTAGCTTCGGGCTACAAAGCAACTTTGTTGGACATATATGGGATGTGAACCCCTTCTGAACACAATTTAAAAACCAGAGTAAATCTCTCTTTTCATTGTTTGATTAATTATCCTGCCAGCGTTACTGATTCGCCAATTAAGAGAATAACAAATGAGGATTTGGTCCGTGCAATGACTGAGCTCGATTGAACGCGGCCTCCATCACACTCGCTGTTATGTTTCCTCCTCTCCCATGGTAGCAAGATGGGCCTGCTGTTCTGTGGTGTCTTTGGAGCATAGCGTGGGGAGCAGAGTGTTAAAGGCAAAAGGTCTCGGCAAAAATTATTTCCTCAGCTGTGCCGCGGAGAGGACTGTTTAGGATAGGCTAAGAATGTAGAAGGTCTCCGAGAGTTTTGTTGTTGTACATGTTCCCTGTTGTGAGAGTTTTTTTGCAGCGAGAGAATGTGAAGCATAAAGCTACCATTTTGTCAAGTAGAAAAAAACGAGCCAGTTAAAGTTATGGATGTGGACATGTTTTTTACAGAAAAAAAAAGATGCAGTTTTTCCGTCCTCATGTTCAAATGTATTGTACAAATACATGTCAACAATCAAATAATGCTTTATTTGTTACTAATTAGTTTTCCTGTTAACGTTATGTAATGTAATTGCTGCCTGGATTAAGTTAAGTTGAAGTTTTTTCACTTGAAGGAGGTGCTCAACTTTTGTCTTGCATGAAACCCATAGAGAGGTGGTCACTAGTGAACTACATGTGTACTTAAGTTTAGGCAAAGAAACCCCTTTGGTTAATAGGTGTGGTCAATAAATAGCCTTTATTGGTTATTTTGAACTGTGCTTTAACTTACCATCGACTGAGTCCGTTTTAAACAAAGACCACAATCTTCCTGTTATCCCTTAAACAAGTGCAATGAATGCTTGAGCAGTTTAAGTGTGGTGCAGGGGCCGCAAGCCAGGATTGTGTAGAAAGAGCAAACACAGTAAAAGAACGGATGAAATACACAGTTAGGGAGCATTTTGCCCATATGATCAGTTTCAAGTCCTGTCGAAACATACATTTGACTAACAGAGAATCAGGCTCAGCTGTCAGACATGATGCTTCATCCTGGTTTCATAGCATCCAATAATCAACCAAAACCAACCCTCCCAAAAAAACAGACATTAGGACACACGTCAGTATAATAAGAACTTCCTAAAAAGAAACCATCTTTGAGAAAGATCTATTTGTCGTTTACTTTGACTCATTAGTTTGACCCACGTCCCATCCACTGACACTCTTCACATCATAGCTTTCCCCCTCCTGTGTGCTTTACTGCTGCAACAGATTCAAATGATTCCTCCAGCTACCACATATGCCCATACTGTAGGATCCATGTTTCCACCATTGTCCTCTTTAATTTAAGAAAGAAAAATACTAACTCAGAAATGAGCTGCCAACATGACAAGCAAAACCACAAAAACTTTATACTGTAGTTTAAACCGGAAGCGTTCATGCATATTTATGTATAGAGAGTTGTTTGTTCCCTCTACCCATCTCTTGACATCAGTTTTGCAATTATTTATGGATTCCATGTTTTAAGTGGAACAGGAAGACTATTTCAGGCAGGAGCTGCTCAGGAGCACACAACTGTTTATGAAAACAGATGGCGAATACAAAGTAGCGCTTATTTATTTGATCAGGAAAAGAAAAATGCAGCGAGCACAGTTCCAGTGAATGATTGCTGCTTTTATAATGTGTGATCTCTGATCCCACTGTTCTGAGACAGTATCAGTGAGAACTAAGACGGATGAATGTGCGGAATGCGAGCTGACGTCACTGGACGCTCTGTTACTGCAGTCACATGGCTAGGTAAACACAAGTAGCCGTTTGGCCTGCTGCGTGTGAGTGGCACCAGTGGCTCTGATCAGAAGGATTCAGGATAAAGGCTGATCTCTCTTTAAGGGTACGGAAAAAAGAAACAAATACTTTGTGTATCTTTACTGGGATTCTTTCTATGCTTAAACATCAATCTAAAAAAATGTTGGTTAAAGAGGTTTTCCTAGCTTGTGGTCACCCTTAATGCTGGTTCAGATCCTAAACACACATACATGCACACTGTTGCACAACTTCGTGCACACGGACATGGAAACAGAGCCACGCACAAACATACACTGTGTGCTGTATCGGGATATACTGTACATCCATCATGGATAAACTGAGACATGTGGTGCAAACACACACACATTTAAACTGCTCTGTTCATACAGATGTGTGTGTTTACACCAAACATTTATTTGAGTATTTCACATTTATGCTTCTTTAAACTTCCACCCCATTACACTTGGAGAGAAACAGTGCAAACTGATGTTCACATTACAACGTAATCGACCATGGGCATTACACGCATGTGATTGGCTGACACAGTACGTCGCTGGATTATGTCACATTGCACTGCAGCAAAAGTCGAGCCCGGTTCGACCTCTTTGATGGACGACCCATGTGTAACTTTAGTGGAGGCCCATGCAGAGGCACATATGCTCTCACTGCTCTCATGTTTCCTGTCACTTTTCAGTAGTCTGTACATCATGATACACTGCGTCAAAGGCATGACTAGAGCCTGACTCATTGACAACACATTATCACTGATATCAAGTGGGACAGACAGCTTGAGTTAGTATATATTCTTTATGGCTTGCTCAACCACATCGAGACACAGCGAGTGCAATATAGACAGAGATCTATGTCTGTCACTCATGGACCCTGCAGCCTATTTCCCCACAGGGCAGCACCATCTTCTCCTGTATCTTATCCCCTGGTTTGCTTTTGCATTAAAGGAATAGTTCACCGAAAAATTTAAATCCCTCTATTATATACTCACCAGTATGCCGATAGAGGGGTGGGTGAAAAGTTTGATTCCACAAAAATAATATAGTAGTTAATGGTGGAAACAGTGTTTCAGCTAAGGTGTCCTCTTCTTCAGATGTAATAAATAAACAGAAAAAGAAAACGACGTTACCTCTATACTGCTCATGTGGTGTAATCCAAGTGTCAGCAAGCCCCGGCATTCATATTCGACTCAAAACTGCGTCTTTTGCACCATGTTTCAAGCCTAAAAGTCCCTTGCCGGAAGTGGCAATGCTAGCGTAGGTAGACACACGAACATGCACCCCTCTCATGTACTTGGACAAGAGAGTGTGTGGTGTTCTAAGGGGACCATGGGTACGTGAACACGCCCCTGAGGAGGCTATCAGAGGACATTTAGGCTAAAAACATTGTTTAAATGATTCAATTTTGAGTCGCATATAAATGTCGGGTAGTCCGGACCCTGGGAACACATCACACGGCAGTTTGTAGGCATGTTGTGTTTTTTCTGTTTTTTTATTATGTTGGCACAACTTACTTCACTTCTATCGGATGCGGCTGCAACGCTCTTTAGCCCTGAAGCTCCAGAAGTGTTTTTTGGATTCAAGCACTTCACCGCCCCCTCCATCAGCATAGTGGTGAGTAGATACTGAGTGAATTTTTAGCCAGGTTTCCAAGATGGCAATCAGCATGATGTCTGAATTCTTAATTGTTCTTCCCATTCCACATAGAGAGCAGCCCATCAGGGTTTGTCAGCAAACGCCATTCATTTTCCCCTGTACCTTTATAGTCTCCGCAGGACAACTGCATTCCCTCATTCTACATGGGGGAACTAGAGCCCGCTGGGAATTTCACTGACAAAGCAAGCACTTTACAAGCTAATGGTGGAAAAGCTACCCAGGGGGCTACTGGATCTTCTTCTTAGGGGGACTGGCTCAGCAACACAAATCCCTTCACCTGCAAAAAAGAGGAAGCAGAGATTTATGCCCCTACATAGGTACACATGCATTTTTATTAGAGGCTGGCATTCACACACTTTCAGTGTTTCACTTTGAGTACATCACGGGAGTGCTGTGGGAATAGGGATTGCAAATGTTCCATGAGAAGCTGTGTGCGTGTGTGTGTGTGTGTGTGTGTGGGTGTCTGTCTGTGTGTGGCCCTCTCTTTGATGAGCACAGACAAAGCACAGAACGCTTACCTTGCTGAGTCAGGCCCTGTGGATAAAAGATGAAATAACGTATGAAGTGGAGGCAGCATGCGTGGACAAATTCCCATTCTGCCTTGCCTTTGACTGAACTCTGTGTCCTCAGACCCTCATCTCCTATCTATCAAATTATCTCATAGGGAAGCTTAAGTTGGACACTCGAGCAAGATAAGCGTCATATCAAAAATGTCACTGTAGCCAATAATAGCCATTTTCAAAAGTTCAGTAAAAATGCCTCAGTTCTGGTGTCTAGGTCAACTCAAAATTGTTTTGTTATTCAACTGTTCATTAACTTAAAAAAAAAACCTCTTTGACGTAGATCACCTCCTCCGAAAGAATTATTGCCTGCCTACCCGGTCAGACTTATGGCTTCATAAAAACATTTTATTGTGGAACTGTAACACCCTGCCCTGTTGTCTGAGACTGTGCATGAAACTAGCACACATCCATTTTTCATAGCTTAAATAAGACCTGTGAGCAACAAAATAAAGGACAAATATAGCTTTTTTATTACACTGCACTCTTAATCCACTGGCCTTTCGTGATATAATTCATAAACGTAACAGAGAGTCTTTAAGAGGACACACAAATCAATATTACAATTTCCATTTTGCAATGAAAGCTGTGCTCTAAATGATCCCAAGTGGCTGAAGCAGGCTCGAGGGCTGAATCGCCATGTTGATGGACGGCGGGAAGTTGCGCTGTTTTTCTCAATGAACATGCGACCAGGACAATAACATATGAAAAGCACATATAAGGTGGAATTAGCGGTACAGTTAACTCTGGGGAATATAATGAGGGAGTGACAGCACAAGTTTACTTCCTGTGAAATTCAGAAGACAAAAAGGGAAATTGTATTCATAAAACTGCAGTATTTGTTCTCAACATACCTTTTATGAATGGTCTGTTTGCTTGACCATTAAATATTCAGTGTATGGTGCATGGTGAAGTAAGAAAACTTTGCATACATCCTAACTGGGGTATCTGCAATGAGGATTTCTTTAGTAAAAAGCTTTCTTTAGCTTATATGTATGTCTGAATGATTGACTGAATTGCTTTTTCATACACTGCGTGTCGGCTGTTATCAGAGGTCTGTTGAGCAATCCACCTAATCTTCAGGCGCAAGTTTACAACTTTTCAAAATAAAAGCTCTGTATTTCAGCCTCGTATAAAGCATTGCAGCACGAACCTTATGTTTGTTAACAAATTCTCATAATGATCTGAGGGTGATTTTGACCACGAGTTTCGGACCTCTGTAGTTTATCAGAGGACGTAGAAGAAGACATGTTAAACTCGTGTTTGTCCATATTAATAACTTAATATTAAACGTATCACACGTCCAAATCACACCAAACTTGCATTTCACTTCCTCAGGCAATATACAATACACATTCTAAAATGAGCAGTTTGTAATACATGCTTTCCACAGACGGACAGACAGACAGACAAACAGACGTTTGAGGAAGTACGTATGAGTGGCAGTGTGACAACTGATTTGCTCGGACGTAAATCTTTGAAACAAAGTGTTCTGCGGCCAGCGAGGATCCGCGTCTGTTGACACACTGGTCGCCGTCTGTATCGCCTGTGAATTAAACGGCACAAAAGCCTACTGGCACCTTGCAGACTGAACAGGGCAGAGGGCCGTAAAACAAACAAACAAGTGAGGGCTGTGTTCCCTTCTGGGCTCTCCAGGCCCCAGCAGTAATCCTGACTGGACCATTATACACTAATGGCTTTGGCATGCTGTTTTGAGGTGGTTTGCCAGGTCTATATACCCAGCCAGATCCCCTCTTTTTCACCCAGCTGAAAGTACGGAGCTGGGAACCAAACTGAGAGAGGGAGCCAGCCAGGACACATAAGTGAAGAAAAAAAATGTTTACACAAATTATATCACACCAAAAAAAAAATCTAACCGTGATTCCGCATGGATGTGGTTTTAAAAATATATTCATACCATACAGGCTTTCTCGAGGAGATGTTTATTATCTCGCTTTGTCTGTGACTCATTTCATACCGCCATGTTCACTTATGAAGTCAGAATATGGGGTACTCCCGATGAGGTTTTCTCTAGGCCGCGGCATCCTTGTGGCCCCGGCTTTCAGGCCGGGAGCTCGACAGCTCTATCTCTGGTAGAGACCCACTCTCTGGGTTTCTTCTGGGATCAGGCTAAGTCTCACCCAGGAAATGTAAAGACGATAAATCCCATTAGTCACACTTTAGAAATTAGAAGAGTCTGAGTAAGAAAGTGTGAAGAGTAAGGGGAGGGGTAAACAGAAAGCCCAGTGCAGACACAACGCTGGTGTGAGAAACATATTAAAGGTGTCGAATTTGTATATGTGCATGTTTTAATGAACATGCACGTGCGGTTTAGTTCATTAAGTCTGTGTGTGTGTGTGTGTGTGTGTTTGTGTGTGTGTGTGTGCTTTGACAAGCCCGGTGCAGAAGGGCGAGCACATGAGAGGGTGCGGATGCCGAGCAGCTTTTAGGTGTGTGTGTGTGTGTGCTAATCTCCTCGTACACACAAATGTGTTCCTCATTCCCCGCAACACGGCCTCCTCCACTTTGGCAGGCCACTTCAATAGTTCCCTTCCCTCCGGCGATGACGCAAATGACCCTCGATGACTGACCCCCACGGTAAAACCTGTAAAACATTAGCCAGCGTGAAAAGGAATGACTCTCCATATATTCTCCCCGCAGCGGGCAGCCAGGGAAGGATTTACAGGCGTCCTTCCAGCGGATGGCTGTCGTGCTCACTCGCCCGCTCGCTCGGGGTGGATGTGGCGGAGGAGAAGGTGGGGTGAGGTTTTTGGAGTCACCTGGATAAAGAGCCAGACAGTTTGAGTCAGAATTGTTTTTCTGCCTGGACCCAAGACTTTCCGAACTATTCCCACAGTTATACTCTGTACTGTACACAGCCCTATTAGCTATTAACACCTTAATATCTGTTTTCCTTTGCCTCCTTCTATTACTATTAAATTGTGTCGAATTAAATTCAGGAGATGGATGTTTACTAAATGAAAGTTGAAAGAAGGTGAATACATTAAGGATATAAATTATATTAGTTATATAACAGTGTTCATCTGTTATATCTTTTTTATCATGTTAAAATCTAGCCACCATTTTTTTATTTTAAGGTATGTTGTTCATTTTCAAAGTTTGTGTATCGGCTGTTTCTGTAGAGCCAATGCTTAATTTCAAAATATCTTTAACAGAAAACAACAGAGTATAATCTGTTACTTTGATGGCCTGTATCCATCTACAGTTCAAAGTGAGAGATAGATCAACCACAGCAGGTAGATCAGGGGGTTCATGTAAAGGACATTCATTCTAATAATGACACTGGATGAATATTTATATTATTAAAACTGGTGCGACAAAGTTCTGGCATCATCCAGGAGGTGAATCTTGCAAATAAACATAATTATAAAAAAAAAAGAAAAAAAAAAAGAAAGGACAGTTTCCCAAAGAGGGTCCCAAGAGAGAAGAAGCTGTATGACACTGATTATGAGAATACCTCCATCTGCAGGTGCAAATCAAGATTACAACTCGTTTTCAAAAGCCATGAGGAGCAATATAGAGTTTACTGCGGCTCCAACGCCCATGAAAGTGAGTACAAGGGTATTCGATTGGTGTCCTCACTAAGCTGCTGTCATTTCTGAAGCCCTGCACATAAGTGAGACTAAGTAGAATCTGACCTACTTTCTTTGGGAGTGAGAGTGAGTGCAGGGGTGTCTGAGGGACGTTGAGCTCCCCGCGATGTCAGAACGTCTTTGACGGAGGGTAATAAATGAACAGAGGTAGAATAAGTGAGAACATTTTCAGAGACCCTGTGTGACTCTGAGTCGAGAGAATGTGTGCGCAGTGAAGTCAGCATGTGTAGGAATTCATGACTTTGCAGACCTGAGTGTAAGTGAGAAAGAGTATAGTGGCTGTAATTGGACAGAAGAGATGGTGCATAAAACCCTGGGGTCAAGCTGATTTGAAATCCTGCGGACTGATCTCCTGTTTCTTTCATTAACCCAGCCCACGCTCTCTCTCTCTCTCTCTCTCTCTCTCTCTCTCTCTCTCTCTCTCTCTCTCTCTCTTCAGCATCTCTTTTCTCAAAACCAGGAGAGCTCTATTCAACACTTCTCATAACCCGTGTCCTCAGTGGACACCAAATTCAGGTCCCGGCAAAACCAACACGCTAACGAGTGAATACAGCTCCCGAAGATCCAAGTTGACACACATACACTCCTCTCATATCAAACCCGTAATAAGGGACAAAATAGGACGCGCGAGGCGGCATGAGAAAAAAAGTAGGAATTGTGAATGAATGATTAAGAAACACTGCTCGCAGTTATGGAGCTATAGAAGGACGAGGCTGTTTCCGGCTCCCACTGCAGCCAGATTTAGGAGAGACCTGAAGTAAGTCGATGACAGTGGGTCAATCCCAGTGCAAGGCTTCATGGTTCTTCCGTGTGGAGGGGGAGCTTCACCGATGGGCACTGCCGCTGCTGTCGTAGCTCCCACCACTTCACACGAGCGGGGAAGTGGTTCTCAACTGGTTATTGGCTGCAGCAAGTTAAACAACAAGCATATTCCAGTAGTTTGTTTGTGCTTTGACACCGTGGTGTTTACCCAGCACCTCAGAGGCATGGCAGCCTGCAGTGGGCTGTGGCTCGGAGCCATGGTGGTGGACAGGGTATGGCTGCGCACTGGCATCCACACTGCTGCCCTCTTAACATTCTGGGTGAGAGGAAGGCTGGGGGTTTACTTGGCCACCTCTATTCATGAGAGAACATTGACAGAGGGAGCCGTGCTTTCTTTGTGTGTCTGACATTATAAATTTTGACCGAGAAGAGATTCCCTCTACACTGTAAAAAATACCAAACAAACAAAAAACACATTTCCTTGTTTTGAAGCACAAATTCAGTTTAAAATTGTAGCTGTGTGGTGTTGATTTAGAGACGTTTAAAGCTGAATGAGGAATGCGGATCATATTGTTAAGTTAAGCTTTAGTTTAGGTTTCACAAATAATATATTTTATACTCATAATCATCGTTTTTGTGTAAAGTTTACTTACCAGTGTTTTGATTTAGCAACAAACCTCCAGTAAATACACCTGCTTAGAAGTATCAGTCATATTCCGTATATGGTTATGATGCAGCTTTCTAATGAAACAAAAATGTAACACAACGAGAAACTTTTATACTAAAAACAATATTTGACTCTTGCTCTCTCTCTCTCTTTGGCTAACGCACACTGCTTCGAAGGTTAAGTTGATCCAGCCTGTCACTTATTTCTTCACTTGTTTTAATTTGTCTGCGTTGTGACCCCGCGCCAGCACAATGACGGTGAATGGAATTTTGTTTTGATACTTACAGCATTAAAAAAGCAACATCTCTTTCCAGGAACAATGTCTCAGTTGCTCCTGATATTCCAGAGCTCGCTTTGACCTCACTGCGTAAAGGCGTCATAGGTAGAAATACTTCCAAAGAAAACCGTTAACTGTGAGGTCTGGGGTTATCCACAGCAACCGGGACATTATTCCTGGAAAGGCAAGTTGCCGTTGAACATTTTAAATAAGATTCTTTAGTGCTGAGAGCACCACAAATGGAAGCAGAAAGCAAACAGATACTTAAAAACCGGACCAATTAAATCCAGGATGTAGCTCAGCAGTCGCCGTCATGGGCTACTTTACATTGTACTACCATACACATTGTGAATATGAGAAACTGGACTGGATTAGTCGAGTGGTTGAAAAACAAATACAAACTGAAAAAAGAAAGGATTTATATACAAAGTTTAACATTGACAATGGAATAACTCAATGAATCTTAAAGGAAAAAAATATCTGGCATATGCAGGCAGCTGATATCTACGAGTGTGTGCAATTTGGTGCAGCTCGATAAATTTAAGGGAATGTGTGGTCTTGGTGGCGAGATGCACTCTGCTGCCTAGTTTCCAATGTATTTTGTTGAAAGATCTTTTCTTTCTGTTAACCTACAGCTGCCACACTGACTAATACTACTAACCAGCACAATCCCTTCCTTCTGCTGTTTGTCTCTTGAGGGCATCACTCTGGTTTAAGTGCAGTTAATTCACAATGGAACCAAAGTCTCTAAAAAGGCCTCAGACCTCACAGAGTGTATCGTGTTTCTTTGGTGTGTGCAGCGCTGTGATTGAAAGACGTGCTTCCATTGTCAAGACACAAAGCTTTTTTTTTCCCTTCTGAAGACTGGTTTCAGTCTCATGTAAATCACATGTGCTGCTATACGTGATCGAGAGCCACTGCTACATCTGGCTTTTTCTGAGTTAAGGGAGGGGCATCACAAATCTAGGAGAAGGTGAAACGAAGGGCAGAACTTCTACAAAGTTCTTATTTTTCCCAGTAGGTGCACTGGGAGCTTTAGGACAAAAACAAATCCATTTGGAAACTTCACTGCTTCCACTGCTTTATACTGTCTGGAGGCTGTCCATGAAAAACCCGGAGATATCTAAGGAATCAGTTGTGTGTGGTTTTACCTCTTCAGACATAATATTGGCAGTGAGCTGTCACATATTTTAAGGAGAATCGTAGACGGCTTTTCTCCGTCTGCCTGCAGCAAAACATGGTGATAAAGATTGAACAAGACCTTCTGTTTTTGTTTTTCTTGTTCTTCATCATTAGCGCATGTAAAGGCTTAACTTACTTGGACAGAACATGTAAAGCCTCTTCTCTATTGTCATATTTCTGTGACAGTGATATATACATTTGTAGCCTCTGTGAGATTGTTGTTACCTCAACCAAGGAGCTTATGTTATTACCAATGTCTGTTTGTTTCTTTTTTTATTTGTCTGTGGGAATTTTTCTGTGTGGAGTTTGATTTTGGTCTCCCTGTCTCTGCGTGGCTTTTTTTCGGGGTACTGCGGCTTCCTCCCACGGTCTAAAGACATGCAGAAACAAAGTTAGGTTAATGGGAGACTCTTTCCACACCAAGTCCCTGTTTTTCTTATGCACTTTTTAAAATGCTTTTTGATTTGTCAGGCACAGAAACCTCACAAACTGAGTCTGACCAATATTATATTCTATTCATTCTGAAAATTTGCTATAGGAGATAAAATGTTTTTGAGCATTGAGGATGATGATCCGTTAGGAACAAGAAGAATTTCGTCTACGATGAAGGTGCTGCGAAATGGACTTGATTGCTTCCAACTCAATTTCAGGGTGTCAGGGGTCCAGTTATGCTAATAGCACAACACCTGCTACTAACACAAGGACCACACATTGAAAAGAGGAAAACTAATTTCTGTGATCGAATTTATCCTGAACAAGTAAACCACTCTCTGAAACGCCTTAACAAAGTTTCGGTTTGCGTTTGAGATCTTATTTATTTTTAAATGTGTAACCATTTTGGATGTAAAAAAACAAAGACCAGTACAAAGACTATAGTACCTTAATGTGATCCTATTTTTGTCTTTGATGGACGGATAAATGGGATAGAGCATTGGTGAAAGAAAAACCCATGACATTTGAGTGGGGATCTGGTTAAATGAGCCCTACTGGGAAATGTATGGTTATTGCATTTTCCCATATTTTTGTCAATTTCTCAATAATATTGAATGAATAGAATGAATGGCAAAACAATTTGGGCCGATTGGTTTGTCTTAGCAGAGGCTAGCATTGTGATTGACGTCCTTGTCCCTTTCGACATCTTTTTAACCCTCTTGACTGACTCATTGAACGATGATGATGGCATGACAGCCATGTCATGTTTATAACTAACGCTGGTGGTTTGAAGTTGGAAATCACTGAAGCCAAACGTTCAAATTTTGTTGACAGATTTTCCCACATGGATTTACAAAATAAAAACACATTTTGGCACAGTGGCACCAGACTTCAACCGCTGTTTGATTCAGTAAGTGAGTAGTACATCATCCACATGTATTTGAAGCTTTTTGTCATCTTCTCAGAGGAGATTAACTCCATTGCGGCCTGTAGAGTCACTCGGTACAAGAGTCTATCTGCGCCACTCAGATTTTACTCAGCTTGGATTTTGTGAGGGTTTTTTGTTTCGTACATCAAAAGGTTCTTGTAGACGTCTATGTAGTCTGGGTCTGTCTCTCAGAGCAAGCAGATGAAAGGTTGGGTTACATAAGACCGTAAGACCAAAAGGCTATTTATGTGCGTGTGCGCCTGGAGAGCCTCACTGATACTAGGACCTTGTAATAGAACTAGACTCCTCTGCGACCATGGACGAGCCCACTGCCAGCTCCAATACTGTAATAGCAAAGCCCCCTCTCCTGCATGCCCCCATCAGAGACATGCAGGAGAAGATGAAACATCTCACTCCCTATCTAATACTATCATTTGCAATAATTTACATCTTATACATGAGCATTTCACACAGATGATTGCTTGATGACTTCCTTTTCCGTCTTGCACGGTGGTTTTAATGCATGAGAAGGTACGTGCACGGCTGACGGAGCTTTAATGTGACTCACAGATATTATCGTGCTGACGAACGCAGACTGCAGGCTCTTCATAGCTGTGGTGCTCAGGATAGAAAATGGAGGATGGGGGAATGAAGCTATTTGTCATGAAAGGGCAAACCCCTCATATTACATTTTTTTTACAACCTCTTAAATGTCAAAGTATGGGAAGGCAGTCGTACTTTATGAACGGGCGTGCACTGCATTGTGTGGGATTGCTCCATTATTGAACTTGTTGGCTTATTGTCAAGGTTACCATTCTTGTGGAGCAGAACCCATTGTTGCCAGAACCTTGACCAAGGGATGAGGTGCACAATAACTATCACACAAAGTGGCCAACAGAGCAGAATATGTATCCTGTTCCGCCAAATAGGCCAAATGTAAACCTAAAGAGTCCTCACCAAAAATTCAAGACACAGGACTGCTGTGAATCCAAAGTCGATTTACAGTAGAGGTGATAGAGGTCACGTAATGCATTTCACTCAATATTAGCTTTAGTTTAACTAAAGTCTGGTTCATTTAAAACATCATATAATACACATGACTGTAAAATAGGCCTTCAGTTTCCACTATAACAAGTTATTGAGCACAATATCCTTCCATTTTACACAGTGCAGTTGATTATTGTTAATAGCTTCAAGACAAATACAAATTTTATATTCACATGCAGTGAATTGGAGACAAAAAATGTTAGCACATGAAACTTAAACTATCTGTGTTGTTAGACATATAGCTAGAGGGCAAACAATAAGAAGCACATGTCGGTCTTCAAATCACTGAACACATATCACTACCAGTGTTTCAGGTCAATTATGGACTAAACATATAATAAATAATAACTACTGCTCACCAACAATTCCAGGGAATGAGGGGAGCAATACAAATATGTAACATGAAACTGGGAAAGAAAAAAAGACTAAAGGACTGAGTGGATTAATCGAGAGTTGATTTTTTTTTTTTTTATAATAAGGCAACAGGAGCAGTGACTCCAACATTGAGTTTATTTAGACTGAAGCAGCCCTGTGGGAAAACCCTCAACAAACAACACTGACGTCCACACTGGCCCATAACAAAGACGACTGAAAGCCACTGGTTTCCTAACATTTTCAGTCACAGTGTGACACAACTCAATGACCTCCACCAGCTCAGTAAATTACACCTGAATTATCAATTTGGCTCTTATCCTGAGTCGATTGCTGAGTGTGTGTGCAGCAGAAATGTGTCACAGAGATGTGCCAGTTCTGGGGCAGAGAGCCCCAACAGAGGCAGGAGAGGAGGAGGGTGAAGTGTTGAATTGGCTCTCCCACATCGTGTTCGCCGACAATCAGCGACAGAGCTGTTGCATTTCGTGACTCCCCAAGAAAGTGGAAAATGGTTTTAAAAGGCCTGTGGGAGGACACAGTGGCTCATAATTAGGCAGCGTACAAATCTCCAGCCTCTACCAGGCCCTCGGGCAGAGAATAGCAGCTAAAGTAAACCAAACCTGCACATGAAATCGCATTAGATGTCTGTGCTTGTTGGGGGAAAAAACAGACAAAACCTTTTTTTTTTTCTCATGATGGTGTTGCCTCTGTTGTGTGGACACTAACAGAAACAGGATGTGCAGGACTGCGGTTTGAACATGTTTGTGTCTCTGTTTTTCTCACAGATGCTTTCCCGCTCGGATTGGGACCACAAGAGAGGCTCCCGAGGATCACAGGTTAGCACTGTCCAGAGAAAAAAACAGGACCCACTAGTAATAACAATAATGATAAACAGCTGACAGGAAAACACACACACACACACACACATACACACATACACACACACACATGCACACACGCACACACCCAGGAACCAGCTCCCTAATCTCTGTCACTCGCCTACACACACCTTATAAATGACGCAAACAGCAAAAGTCCTGCCACTAATGGGGCCTTTTCACCCACTCATTTTAGCTGTGGTTAAACAGCATGTCCAGAGGTGTCACTTCCAACCAGAGTCCTTGTTGTTCTCTGTTAGCGAAAAGGACTCAGGCCGGTGAGTTGGCCGTGAGGCGCAGCAGAAGCCATTAAAGGCCAGGGTAGAGAAAGTGGAAGCCTTGGCAGAGGACCCACGGCTCGTTGAGGACAGACACAAGCCACATCCTTGATATCGCCTTTCCTATCTTTTGGGGGCCACACTGTGCACAGTTTTGAAATTGATGTATTGAAGATTTACAGGGCCACAGAGCAGGACTCTGGAGTACCTGGAGAACAAACAATACTCTTGGTATTGTCATGCCCATATACACTATGTGTGTGTTCTGTGCTGCATGTTGTCCTATCAGGAGTATATCCTTCAGAAGGGAATAGACTGTGTGTCTATGCTTACGATGTACAGTAGGGGTTTCAGAATTGACTTTCACAACCGCTAGGTGACGCTGTGTATCTTTGGGTTTAGCACGTGCAGTAGTAAAGCTGAGTACAGCATCTATGCAGCAGGGGGTGCTGCTGTTATTGACAAGCATTTGACGAGCCATATTTGTTGGCGTGACTTGAGTCCTGTAGCGTGCGCGCTAAAGCGGCAGACATGGAAAGAGCCTGAAAGAAACATGACCGTTCAACCAGATTTAGATGCTCCCATAAAATCAACAGTGTGTAAATTCTTCACCAGAGCAGGTACAACTTTCGGGTAAATAACCATCCACCACTTCACCCACATCGGGCTAATACTACGTGTAGAGTTAGCTAGGAGAAGCTCCAACAGAGGCAGAAGACGATCAGAGGATTCTCTACAGGTTCTATCACCGAACGTCCAATCTCTCTCTCACACAATGACGAGGGTCAGAGAAAACATGTCTGCTGTGATTAACTGACTACTGAAATTAAACTTGAAACTACTAAAATGCAGCTGTCATGAATGCCCGAATGGACAGCATGTTTGGTCATCAATGAATGGCTCCATGATTTGTTTGGAGGGAAAACTAAAGGGTTTTTCATGAAAAGTAATCTTCACTGTGCAGTGCAGGGTTGAGTTTGAAATCAAATCCTAAACTGTGTCATTTCACAGACAAAGTAAAACTTATAGTGTATTACCAGTGTAGAAAGCAGCTCTTTCTGTATTTCATCTCTCTCTCTCTTTCTCTCTCTCTCTCTCTCTCTCTCTCTCTCTCTCTTCCCCCTCCTTTCCCGTCTCTCTCCAGTGACTCTCAAATAAAGGCAAAAATTACATTGACAAATATTGTCCAAGGCTAAAATCATTTTGTTATGTGGAGTTAGTAGGAAAGCACATCGTTTTGATTGATGCATTCCCCAAGCTGCCATTGAAACTCAGTGGTCAATTCAGTCTTTTTTATTGGGGCCCGGTGCTACGCGTTCATCAATGGAAACTTGCAATAGTCCGGACACTGACACGAGGTGTAAGAAGTCGAGGCTTATGTTGGCATCTCTCTGCATCTTCTGGCTGTTTTCCCTCCACCAGGTCGACAGACAGAGAAGCTGGTCGCGCTCCCCTCTGCTGCGACACCTCGCCACATGTGCAGATCTCACACTTTGCTCTTTAGCCAGTGACCAGAGCGCTTGATGGATCTCAACTGTATTGCGTACAACATGCGCACATAAGCAGGCTCAATTTCCGTCTCTTATTTTTTTCATGTCCCTGTCTAGAGCTTGCGGTTGATGTTTCAGTGTAGGGATTGACAGTGAAGTTATGTATGGAAAGAATTGTTTAAATATTTGTATTCGACTTGGAACATTACCCGTGAAGATTATCGAAGAAAAGAGTGTTTGTAGGCTCGGTTCTTTTGAGTGTTATTCTAAATTACAGAAGGCCTGGAAGAGTGGTCTATCAGACAGACAAGCTGTGACATTGCAGTCATGTTAAAGATTTCTCATGAAATCCCCTCGATCACTTCAAACGCTCCAGATCAGCGCTTCCTCGACTGCGGGTTTGGGAGTTGAAAGAGGTCACTGCCCTTTCTCTGGCTGGTCCCATCATGACAGTGGAGGAGAGGATTTTCTCATTAAAGTGGGGCCTGTGGCAAAACTAAATTTAAGGCTGAAGGCGCATGAAAACATTGAACTACCTGCACTTTTTGCCTGTCCTCTGCCTGAGAAAATAATTGGATCTGCCACAAATGATACAGAAGCATATTGCAATTTTTAGCAATTTTCAAGCTCCAGCTTTTTATGACATGGAACAGTAAAACACGTCTGAGCTGATGCCATTACTCTGGGAGAGAGAAACTGGGTTTCATTTATAGTGGAGCTATTCAGTTTGCAAGATGTTTTAAAAGACTTATGACTGCGACCGCTGCAGTGCAGATGATGGATTTATGTTTAACCACTTGTATCGTGTAGTAAATCATGGCTCACTCGTTGCACCATCTGTTTTACCTCATGCATCTCTTTTGTTTGTTCTGTCCTTTACCAGTGTGTTTTTATTTTCTTTTTTTATATATAGAGATAATAAACACCTAAATATGTTTTTTTGTTGTTGCTGTAAATCAAATTATATGTTTTTTGATGAAATACATCACTGCTGCTTTTAAAATCAAATTTAATGTTAAAAAAACTTTTCCTTTTGATATTTATATTTATTAGAAAATCAGAGCTAGTCCGCCACAAACAAACAACAGCTGGTGGGTGGGAATCTGGAAATCTGCGTTCATTTTCAAATCTATGTTGAAACTAAACCACCAAACCACCGCACCGTCTACCCCCCATTCCTCTCCTGTACCTCAGCTGTCTCACACACCCACTGTCTGAACTGTTGGCTGAGGCGACCTCCTTAATTCTACATTTCATTTGAAATACGCGTGCCGTCCACATTCTGGAGTTTTAGAGTTTTGAATCCGCTACTGGCCCCGTTTCAGTTAGAAAACTGTAGTTCATCATTTTAGTCTGGACGGTTAGAATCGGAGATGTTGGGAAACGATGACATAGTCACTCACATCCGCTTGCTGATTGGGTCTTTTCTTTCACGCTGTAGTATAGCAACAACGACCTGTGCTGACGGCTCAAGCAGCTCTGGAAAATGGTGATCTTGGCGATTGGCGAGAGGCGAGAAAGTGTGTGTGCTTCTTCTCAAGCCCCAGACAACCTAGATAACTTAGCTCTAGCTCAATTGTGTGTTGTGTGTGTGCTTCAGTCAGACCTCAGGGGTGAAGTTCAAATTTAATCTTTGTTGGCTCTTTACTGGAATCATCATGTGGAAGGAAAATCGAGTCTCTCCAAGATGGCTGCATGGTGGACAGGGGTCGATCGCCCTGACCTTTCCCAGTAAATAGGGGTTTTCCCCTCACTGCCTACCCCAAACATCACACCCACCTCCATTTGATTAAGATATGTGATAGCTGTTAATAGTCACATGGCTGCAGCTGAGGACCGGGCTGCCGCACAGCCTCAGTCTTCAACGATGGAGGAGCTGTGTGTAGGTTGTAAATTGAGGCGCGGTGGCAATGAGGGTTGGTTTAGAAGCAGGAGCTGTTGTGCTGCTGGGCGTAGTTTTGGCTGCAGTAGCCGAGGCTCAGAGAGAGGAAGATCTCAGTGGAGTTTTGTGTTACCGTTCTGCTGTGATTCACATTGTATCACTGCTCTGTTATTCCAGGTCGTCAACATCGCAATCTCAGGGGCTCCTCTTCATCTAATCCATCTGAACAGATGTAATCAGGGCCATTCCACTAACCATGCTGCCACTGAAGTACTGCGCGGCCAAAGATACTGAGAGTTCCGTGCAAATGGAATCAACCTAAGAAAAAGATAATGGGACACGAGTATTTTTTTTTATTTATGTTCTCCAATTTCTTGCTCAGCAAACTCCTACATTTCTCAGAGTGCGGGGGGTTTGTGTGTGGTGTTAATTGCAAAGTAAGCACCACAGTGTGTCTAGCTGTTTGTGAAGAGCCAGAAATGCTTACTTTATTAAAATGTGTTTACCAAGAGAATCAAATACAGTTGCTTTTCTAGTAGGCCCCTGAGGCATTTGTCCGGTCTCTGGCCCTCCTCTGGGAAACATTATATTCTCACCATTTCACAATTTCAGGAAGCCCACATATCATAGTCATTCCACTGGAAGCTTCAGGGACTGTATGTTTACATAGGGAAGTCGAGGGGTTAAAAGTGCAAGTAAGGGACCGTCTCAGAATTCACAAATATATGACCTCTCTGTCTGTGAATGCCATCAATAATCGTCATTAGACAGAAGGATCAGGGTTATGTTTGTTGCACCAAATGCACTTTATCTGTCCTCTGCAGAGTTATTGGATAACAAAATATGTGGCCACAGACGAAACACCAACAATCACATTTTAAAGAAAATTATGCTTTACATTAGAACAGTAAATTCTGTGCTCGCTATGAAATGAAAAATGTAATTTCAGATTTAGTACATTAATGAAAATCTGCATAATGTTCAAAGCAAAATCAGTCACCGCCCAGACTGTGTCCAAAGTTTATTTAAATACATGATACGGCAAATCTGATCTGAGTTTGAACATTTACTCAACAAACTACCAAAGAAGGTAAAATGAAGAAATGTGTTTCTTGTATGTTAAGATGGACGACATGATGGCTCCCAAAAGTGAAGACAAACCATCTCGATCACCCCAAGGTGGTTGGCTGCCGTGTAGGGCATACACCCCCCCTGCTCCATGTCAGTGGATGGGACAAACTTAAAAGTCAAAGTATACATAGGTGTTATTATAGTTAGTTCTTGTCACACTATTGTCACCATCAAACAGTCAATATGGAGATTCCAAAAGACGTCAAGCACAAGATGGCAGCACCATTATCCAGGATATTTTCACTTCATTGGAGGAAATGGAGAGGTGTCGTCCATCTTTATGTAGAGTCTATGATCACAACTTAATACAAAGACTTTTCAGACTTTGTTTACACCATCTACACTGTTTGTACTTCTTGTACTCTGTATGATCACTGATAAAATATAAGTACTGCTCCTACATAAATGTACTGAGCAACATTTAAATACTTTTAATGCAAATATTGATACTATATTTGGCAAAGAATTTTCCGCATGATTAGCTTTATGTATTTTTTAAAACCACATAAAAAATGGGTGTAATTCAATTTAGTTATTGATAATTTTTTTTTAAATAAATATATATTTCATATAAAGTCAAATCTCCATTGATCTGGTGCAGTAACCAGATGAACCCAGCACAAACATGATCTGGTCCAATTTTGGTTCTGCTTACTGAAACTGAATCTACAGACACAGCTGAGCCGGGCCTCGAGCACAGAGAGCCTGTGTGGACCAACAGCTTTTCACTCCTCAGGAGTGATGGCTGGTTTGTTTTGACTGGCCCTTGGTTGGGTTTACATGAACTGCTGCTCTGGTGTTAATCTATGGCAAGTCTATTGATGTACTGTTCAAACAGTACGATCATTGATCATGTACACTGTTGTTATTCATCGTAAAATGTCATAACAGAATGATCATGCAGGGTTTGGTATATGAACTGCTTTGCTGTGGAGTCAACTGGAGTCATATTGATGCTTGGAGTCAAATGTAGAAACAAAAGCGGAGCCTTGTGATCAAATACCCGAAAGATTTGTGGTGAATTTGTGACCCGAGGTCGTGAACAGTGGCTGGATTAGGAGCATTATTGCTAGACATACACTTATTTACTCTCTTGTGGGAAAGTTAGACCAGTAGTTAAAAATCTATTTTTTACAAAAATGAAAGTTGATCCAGTTCTTCTAGGTGGCAAAAGTTAAGCTACCAATTTTCACAAACACGATCAATGTGTTCATTAGTGAGATTTCTAGATGCTGGGAGGTGGATTTTCTTACTTTTGGATGGAGTGAGACTAGCTGTTCCTGTTTCCATTCTTTGTGCTAAGTTAACTGATTGCTGTCAGTAGCTTCACATTTACCATGGAGACATTGAATTCACTAGATGCAGAAGTGTATCTGAAATTTTCACATCATAAATATATTGGTCCCCTAAATATGCCAGATTCTTTCATCAATATCCATTAATTATTGTTAAAAATTATGAAAAAACTGATCACAATGATAAAGAAAGTTGAAAACAAATACCTTGATCCACATCTTGATCCTGGATCTTACCAACAGTTTAATGGATTCTTCCTTGACCCATTCCACAGAAAATTACACAAACGCAGAAGAAAACAAAAACCCTTTGGCTGGGATCATTCAAATCACACGTATCCAAAATGAAACATAAAATTGAAAAAGCATTAGCCAAGTGAGCCGCTCATCCAGTGTGTTCATCTGGCTAAAGGAGAGCTTGTCAGTATTTCACTTTCCCATCATGGCATCCCGCTGCTGCCAGCTGTTGTCGGGACCATCGACTGAGTGTAACTTGCCTATAAAGACTGATCCATCTCACTTGGAAACAGAGGAGCGATTAATCATTGTCAGTCCGAGGAAGCTGTTTTGATGATCAAAGAGAGTACGACTGCTATAAAGTACATAGCTCCCCATCTTTCAGAGGAGCTGCATCCTACACCAACTCCGAAGGGTGTATATCTCAGACACATCTCTGCTGAGAGAAGTGTGAGCCAGTGGCAGCCGCTCGTTGACAGCTCGCAGATGTGAATTATGGTTTTTATATAGTTTATATGAATGTGGAAGCAGTAAAAAGAGCTTGTATACTTGTGGAAACTTTTAAAATAAGTGATTAAACCTGCATGTACAGCCACAGTGGAAGTTTTAAAAAACTTTGATTTGAATCACTGTGTTTGATGGACATTACAAAGGGGTCCAAGGTAGGAAAGATTACTATGGTACAATTGGAAATATATAAAGCTTCTTTGAAACGCGGCATCATAACATCCGTCCAAAACCCTTTATTTCTTTGGTACTCAAGAGTTCTTCCCAAGACTCTGAGTGGGGCTCGTACCGGATCTAACCTCTCAGCGGCTACAGAGGTGGCCGTGGCTGATGAATGAAAAGGATCATCTAACCTGACAGGAAACGCTTATGTAACCTCATGATGTTATGTAACTTAGTCTCGGTTTGATGTGTCACAGGATGAGCACAGATGATTCTCAAGTTTTAGATTGCAGATTGTTGGATGATTAGAAACATCAGGCGGCACCGTCCGGCCAAGACCGTAGCAAAATAAAAGCTTACGTAAAAAATGCTTGAGCCAGGGATGGTCCGGACTTTAGATTCTTTATCTTTCACTGCCGCCAGCTTTGAAGTTCCAGCTCCTCATCACACGCACACATATTCTTTAAGGTAACGGCTTGTATAGTGGAACAGACGCGATTTCAGGTCATTTATCGGACAAATTCAGTGGAAGCATGGGCTCCTCTGTGTCCCAAAGCTGACCTCTCCAAGGCTCCCCACACTCGTTCCACCACATTATCCTTTTCATGTCAGGGTTTGGCCATTAAATGGATTGCACCCTGAGTAAAATCAAACCCAACACATTCATCATTACAATCCCATATATAGGTTTGGAATCTGAGGGAGTTGAGCTTAGTGAAGCACTGCTTATCCTCCTTGCACAGTGTGTTTATCTGGGTGCACACGCGTGTCTCTACGTTGAACACTCAGGATGATGCCCTTTGTATTTGTTTACGTGACAGTGTCACTGTGTATTTTTGTGTCAACCTCTGGATATGTCACTACTATTTTCACCTGGCAAGTGAGTTGAATGTGTGAGAAGTAGGGGTTAAGTTGTAGTTGGCTGAAGATTTTGCTTGTTTGTGTGCACACACACACTCCATGACTTCAGCGGGCATTACATTCCCTTACATTGATATCCTAGAGACTTGCTTTTTGTCCCAATAAAGGAGGACAAGTCCCTATTATATGTATACAGATTTATGTCCCCAAAACATGAGTGATGACTGGACTGCACACAGTGAGGAGGTATAACACATAATTGATCCGATTTGTAATTTATTTTTCCTGTTTGTCATTTCTGTCCATAAAGACAAGTTTAAAACCACAACCTAAACACAAAAAAGTCGTTAGAATTAAAAATGAATTATAATATGACATTTATGGTAAAAATGATTGGCATCAAGTGATATAATTTGTGGCCGTATTGTGCAGCCCCTACCTTTTACTGCTGTCTGTCCAGACAGATGTTCTCCAGCAGCCATGTTCTCCTTCAACCCCCATTTAACCAACTCCTAAATCAGCGTGTAAATGAGCTGAGAGACAGGTGTTTACATACAGTCCTCACAGCAGGTACCAGGGCACAGTATAGGAAGCAGAGCAGGGAGAAGTAGAAGAGAAGATGCAGAGGAGAGGAGGGATGACAGGAGTACAATACTCATCTGTCCAGAAATGATCCATCGGACGTCCCTCCGGATATCTTCTTGTCTTTAAAAGAGATTAGTCTGGTCCCAATGCTGGTCGTGTCAGATTTTTCATGAGATGTGTAGGGGAATGTCCTCGCACCGCTGAACACACCTGTTGAAAGCGAACGCGTGTTGTTCAGGTCAACCTTCAGCCACTTAGCCAGTGTAAACAGAATAAAGCTGGGTGCCTGGCAGCTGGTGTCAAAGTGAATAGGACATTGAAGGAGAAAAATCTGATAAAGGACAAGTTTTGAGCTTATTAGATAAATTAGCTGGCAGCCGAGACTGACCTGTGTTTAGCTGGTGGTTATCTGGCTGCTCTAGGCCCAGCAATTAGGAGAGGGTTGTGAACTTTTCACTTTACCCTGTGAAAACAAGGCCGGCCCACACCACCGCAGAGCAGACGGTCAGGAACAGACACCGGCTGTTGGTCGTCTCAGAGGTCAGGAGCGAGGAAGTCAAAGGTCAGATCCCCGCTGATTCACTGCTAATGAGTCCATTCATTAAGCATCAAGTAATAAGCAGCCCTGCTGAACACGTTTCAGCCTAATGTTGTCTTTTTAAAAGCTGCGGTAGCAACAACTCCCTGCTCCTCCTCATGTTTTGACTTTCTCTGAGCTTAAAGGAGCCATATAAGGTGCACAATAAAACCTGTCGTTTGTGAGTGGTTCTAAGTCTACGTGTGTGTGTTTTAGCATGTGTGTATAATTGTTGTGAAACCTCAAGGATAATTTACTTTAAAAGCTTGGCAGAATCCCAGACTCACGCTATGAGTGAATATATATATCTTGTGATAATATAGGTGCAAATTCAATTGTCTATTATTTTATATTTTTGACTCTGCTGTCAGTGAGTAAGTGCACGTTTGTTGGTTCAGTAGCTAGTTAGTTAGTTAGATAGTTAATTTGTTGATTTGTTGGTTGTTACGTTGTTTGTTTCGTTGGTTGGTCGCAGGGGCTGATTTCCCAGGAGGGACAGGGGGGACAGGGGGGACAGGGGGGGTCCCTGCTTTATTCAGGGAGTTGCCCCCCTCAATATCATTGCAAACATAGGAAATGATACTGCCCACCACCCAAACCCCTTCTCCCTGCCTCACCCTGCCTCATTTGTCCTCTGCTCACACACACACACACACACACACTCTCTCTCTCTCTCTCTCTCTCTCTCTCTCTCTCTCTCTCTCTCTCTCTCTGCTCTCTCTCTCAAAGCGATATGATCTCATGGTTCTTACTTCTTGTAAGTGGTAGCTCTGCAACAGTTTACTAATATTGCGCGTCTATTTCGTCAAAGTATTTTCACCTAACTCTGGTTCATGGTGACCCCTACTGTATGTCAAGTTTCCATAGAACTTACTGCAGACATTTTGAGAAAATTGAAGGGAAGTTTGGATCCATTTTACCAATGGCATTGATAACGCTCCATTTTTTGTTAATACTATTAGAAATCTTGAAGAGGTGAGCAATAATGTTCACTTCACTCTTGTGACCCCACTGTCTGTATGTCAAGCATCAAAATATTTGATAGTTTGCCAGTTTGAGAAAGTTGTATACTTTTTTATTAAGGCACTCACAACCTGCTTCTATTAAATATGATCTCCAAGTTGTGATGCTTAGGCCCTCTCGCATTTAGAAACTGGTCTCTCGAGAAATGCCCGTTAATCGTAAAGATCCGCGCCTGGCTGGTTGTATTATTCGTTGGTTTGTCTATTGGTTCAGTTGTTGGTGGGTGCGTTTGTTAGTTTGCGCTTTGATTCTTCAGTTGGTTTGTTTGTTTGTTGTTTGACATTCGTTGTCGCTTGATTGATGATGTTCTGTTCATGGCCGTGTGTGTTGCCGGTGTCCTCATATAACACATTCTCTATCAACATGGGACAAAGCTCCTCATGAATTTTAATGTTTACTGCTTTGCAATTGGCATCTCATATTATATCTGCATACACACTGTTGCAGTGTTCACTGTCCTTGTTACATCAGCTTCTTTTGTTGTGATATCATTTATTGTGAGTACATAAAGAATAGTGACGAAAGAAGTATACAGATCCTTTACCAAAGTAAATGTAGCGATAGAGCAGAGTAATAATAATGACTTAAAAATCCTGATTTCAGAATTCTTAGAATTATCAACTAATTGTATAAATAAATACAAATATAAAAGTATTAAAATACAAATTTTCAAACAGAATTGTCGGTGGGATGACTACTACTATTTAACCTATACATGAATATGAAATCAGCATATAAAAGGAAAAGCAGGGCACTAACCTCGTGTTGACTAACCTCATGTTGTGTCACTATTCACAGTCTGACATCTGACAATGATGTCACGGTGCACTGATGCTTCCTGTTCAATCACTGAAGGTCACTGCTGTTAAATTCCCCATAAGTGCTGAAACTTCATAGGCCAGTATTGTATTTTAAAGTTCAGTAGAGACATATTAAATTCAAATAAACTTGAATGCAGCACAATGAGTCCCAAACACAACTAATGTATTATCACCTTATAAGGTTTGTATGGCAAACATGGAATAATATTAGCATTTACTTGAAAATGCATTTCTGTAATTTTGGTTTGAACTGGTTGGTTCAAATTTAAAGCAACAGTATGAAACTTTTACTGAGCAACAGCGCCCTCTGCAGCCACACATGGTGATTTATGCTGTTCGGCTCCATGTCCCAGTGATTAAGTTACATTACATTACATGTCATTTAGCTGACGCTTTCGTCCAAAGCGACTTACAATTAGTACACTCAACATTCATGAGGGGCCATTTAGGGGTTCAGTATCTTGCCAAGGACACTTCGGTATGCAATTGGGAGAGAGTGGGGTTTGAACCGGCAACCTTCTTGTTGGAGAACCATCACTCTAACCACTAGGCCACACTGCCCATTAAGTGGTTTTCATGTAACACAAAGTCTATCAATGTGTTGACCTCAGCTCTGACCATGCATAGTCTTACACACTGAAATGATAAGCAACTGCCCGATGGATATTATTCTTGATCCTCAGCTTCCTGAACCAGAGGAACTGCAGCTGTATGTTATTTTAAAAGATTTCTCACCGACTATCTTAAAAAAAACCCGCTGGTTTTTAATAACCTCCAAGTCTTTTAAACTGATCTACAGTTCAGCATCTTCTTTTTTCATGTTTGATGAATCGGTCACCAGTTACTAAAATTATGCTGGATTTGACTGCTACACTGTTTACCCCTGAGACCCCTAAAGTGTTTTCAGTCAGACAACTCACGTTCGATCATGTAATATATTTATTACAACAGATTTAGTGTTTGGCGTCTAGGCTGCAACTAAGTCACTCCCCCGTATGATTACACAGGAATGATGGGAGTGATGAGCAAATACTTGTAACCCCCCGTTGGAGCCTACAGGTGGATGCTGGGGTGGTGGAGGGGCTGAAGCAACAGGTAGCAATACTGCAGCATCAGTGAGAAAAAGAGGGGTTGATGGGAAATGTCTCTCTGGTTAAATAGACCACCTGATAAGGTGGGTGTGTATTATAGATGGTTGTGGCGATTGAGGTATGTCACATGATAGCGCAGCTCGAGTTGCCTGCCAGAACTAGCTCGCAGGCGTCGCCATATTTGCGGCCTCAAACACTTCACCTCCATCTGCAGTGGTGAATAGATAATGAGTCAATTTTCATTTTAGGGTGAACTATCCCTTTAAGATGCAACTATCAGTAAGTTACTCACTTCTCACAGGAGATTGTACCCACTCAGCAAAGTTACACAAAGCAAGAACAGATGTTCAGGGTGAGGAGTGGGAGTGACAAAGCTGCATTATTATTATTTCTTCCTATTTCAGTGAACCAACCAACACATTTTAAAGCTGCTATTTACTTTCCATGAGGGGGAGAGATAATGCAGTTAGTCTTGATGCGAAAACATAATCCAATACATAACTACAGATAACTTTGTTCTGTAGGAAAAATGGCAGAAGTTATGCCAATGTCACAGTTAATCACATTATGTTCTCACGAGGGAGCTGCTGAAATAGTTTATGTACCTGCCCTTCATGCGTTCCACCCAGACGCTGTGCGCAGCCGCTATCACACCCCACCATTAATGAGCATCTACTCAAAATGGCTGGAGCAGCGGTGATTGTTATCTCTTTGTTTCTCTGTCTTCCTGTCACCCCGCAGTCATCAGGCACCACGGTCATGGTGGACATAGCAGTGATGGGAGAGGCCCATGGACTGATCACAGACCTGCTGGCCGACCCCTCGCTGCCCCCCAACACCTGCACCTCACTGCGGGCTGTCAGCAACCTGCTAACCACCCAGCTCACCTTCCAGCCGCTGCACCGGCCACGCCCTGTTTCCCTGCTCAGCCCCAGCGATGCCTACACCTGCTCCGACTCGGAGGAGGGACCGGAGAAAGAGAAGACATCCATCCACAAGGTAGAAAGAAATAAGTGAAGGTTGACTTTACTGGTAAGACACTTGGAAGCCCAGATGAAAGTGTCGATATTTCACCCAAACATTCAAAGTCAGAATTGTTCATCAAAAGTGGTTGAGACCCAGACAGAGAATGATTGCATTTGGAAATGGCTGAAATCCTCCTTTGATGGAAATGTGGTCCACCTTAATAAGGCTAAATGATTTATACACCACACAGTGCTCCCCACACATGTTAATCTTTTAGCCCGTGTTTCAGCTAATGAGTGTTTCCTGCTCTCAAAGCTTTTAGCATCAAATGAAGGAGCATATTTCATAGAGTTGAGTGAAGAAAAATAGAGCACGTCTACTGCTCGGAGCAGCGTTCATATAGCCACAGCTGTGTCAACATGACAGATGTGCAGAGCCAGACACAGTGTTTGCGTGTGTGAGTATGTGTGTGTGTGTGTGTGTGTGTGTGTGTGTGTGTGTGTGTGTGAGTGATCTGAATAGAAGAGAAGAGGCAACATGATGGTGAACACATCTCTCAATGGTTACAAAGACAACGTCTCAAAGAAAGAGGCTCTTTACCCCGAATATGGGGTCAAACCATTACCTGAGAAAGACACCCACCCTGGCTGTCTCAGAGGCCTCTGTGTGGTTGATGGCTGCTGTGCCGTCACTCGTTGGACAGGTGTATTTTTACACGGTCTGAACTTTGTAAAAGTAGCTGAGACAAACTGCGTGGAGAGGCCAGTGAGGCTGCACTCATTACCACTCCCCAGGGACGGCTTCCTCGGCTCTTAACTGGCTGCGGGGAGAATATAGCAGGAGCAGCAAAGGCGGTTAGTGGAGGACTGAAAACCCTTGCGCTTGCTTTTCTGGCTGCTGGCTAAGAGTTTGATGTCCATCGTGTTGCATACTGATGCCTTTCAAGAACTCTCCCAAAACACAGTTATTGTGTGCTGCAAAAATACCACTGCATCAGAAGCACGTGCTGTATGGACATCTAAAAAACATGAATGAGACTCAGCTACCTGCTAAACATTTGAGGTTAGACTGATCTCACTTTTCTTATTTAAACAGTTGTAGAAATGAGTCCAGTTATAAACTTGAATCACATATCCTTTGTGAGGGGGACTTGGTATTTTCAAGCAATTGCTGATAGTGATACAGTGTGTGTACCATTCTGTGTTAGGGTTGTTTCTGCCTTCGGTCTGTGTCTGCAGGGCTTTCATTAAAGAATGGAACAATTGAACTGCAAAATCACACCATAGCTCCATTGTTCCATTTTCATATTCGGAAGTTAAATCCATAATTTCCTGCAATTTTAGTATTATACTCTACAAAAACACGTTTTAATAGCACCATTGTAGACCCTGGTCTATGAATATATGCAATTTTGTGGTGCATAAATGCATCTGTGTGTCATCATATACAGCAGTTGTGCATGGTTGTTGTCTTTGTGTATGTGTGACGGCTCCAAAAGGAGTGTTACTCAGCGAAATGTCCCCTAAAGTGACCTTACCAACACCCTGTATGAGTGAGTGTACGCAGTGTATGACGTCTTGCTGTGAATGGGCTCATTCAGGATTCCGAGACGATCTTTACTAGGTCACCCTGCAGAGGGCCGAGAGAGGGAGAGAGAGACAGAGAGAGAGAGAGAGAGAGAAGGGCTGCCATGTTTAGCGCTGCCGTGCCAAGATGCTGCTGCTGCTGCTGCTGCTGCATGGCACCGAACAGATGGAGGCGTCACAAGGGCACAGACCACTGGGAATCCCAGAGAGAAAGGAGAGAGAAGACAGATTATGAAAGCGACCGAGAGAACGAGACAAAGAGACTTACGCTTGCAGAATCCCGCTGATGAAATGTATCTCTGAAATGCAATCGTGAAATTGGATGTAATAATGTACCATGGGCAGGGGTCTTGGCCCAGCTGTCCCCCAGTCAATGATGGTGCGATCGCTGATTCTCTGAATAAAATGAACAAACATTTTTCCAAGTCATATCACCTGCATCATTTGTTTCATCTCGGGCAGATGCAGGAAAAACAACTCTCTCATTTAGATGCTGGATTTAGATATGTGGGGGCACTTTCATAGCTTTTATGTCCATGCAAACACAATCACAGTGTTTGTCTGGGAATAAACGTCCCTGTGTGTGTGTGTGTCTGTGCAGCGTCTGAGGCGAAGTCTCCACCCGGGTCTTCTGAGGAGGATCTCTTCCACGTGGACCACCACCACCTCCGCCACAGGCATGCCCACCATAGAGCCCGGGCCCGTCCGAAGGGATCGCAGCGCCAGCATCAAACCCTTCCATGAAACGCTCATCTGCAGGTAGCCACACAACAACTGACTGACACCTCACTCAGTGGTGGATAGTCATTCCTTCTTTACTGTTAGCTCAATAGCTTTGAGTCAAAGCCACACATCATTGAATGTATTCCGGTTTCAAGCTCATTGTGTTCTCGAAAAAAAATCCAGAATTATTTTTAATTACACGTTGTCATTTGTATTGTTTATTTTATTGTTTTTATTTTTATATTGTAAGTAAGTAACTAGTTTATATAAAGAGACTATTGACATGACAGGTACACTTCAGTGGCCAATCAGATTGAAGCAGGGGCCAGTGACCCCTGAGCCCAGCCCTGGACCTGCGCCTGGTCTCACTCTTATTTTGTTCCTTTTTATTCCAGCAGGTACTTACTCTTTCTTCAGACCCTCACTTTTGCTCAAGTTGTGCATTAAGAGGTCCCATGCTTTCTGTATAATTTTTATGTTTGAAGCAAACCCCTAGATTTTTGTATTTCATTATACTAATTATGGCCAAATTTGCACTTTAGTTGTTGGTGGCTGTGGTACAAATGATTTAAGAAGGACCCAGACAAAAAGAATGACGCGTCACTCTGAAGATTATGAGATTTGGTCTCAGCAGTGAACAGTAATGGTACAGCAGTTAGGAAAAAGATATGTGTGCAAAGGGAGCCAAAATGGAAAATGTCCCACAGGCGAACACATTAACCTGAATAACTAAGGCACACATATAAACTCTCAGCACATAAGTGCTGAAGATAGAACAGAACTCAGGCTACACAAAGGTTTCATGGATATTGACCTGTGTGTGTGTGTTATAACAGTTTCTCTGCATTTTTGGGGAGTACGAGTGTTGTTGGACAAAGAAGACTACAGTTTATGTGTTTAGGGATGAGTGTTAACATGCATTCATGGGTTCCTCTGTGCATGTAAGCACGTCATACAATAAACGTGTGGTGGAGTTGTGCGTGGATGCAGAGGTAGTTAAGTTAAAGCTGAGGTTGAAGAAATCGGACCATTGCGTTCAGACTCAGATGAAACATAGACACGTTAGCCACGAAGTCCTGTAAACCCAGTAAAATACAAGCTGTGTTTGTGTAATAAATCTTGAATAAACACAGTTTTAAGTTATTAACCAAGTGATGATTACCAAGTGAGTAATTTCAGCATAATTTACTGTGAACTGTGCAGAGACTGTATTCTGCAGAATTATTATTTGATTACTGTTACCTTATGTTTTGATAATCTCTGAACAGCTCGAGGGTAATAAGGTTTTTTCCCGAATTTCAATGTGGTAGAAAATGGAGATTCAGCCTGAGAGCTACCAGCTGTGCAAGTGTTTGGGTGTACGTGACTATGAGTTATCGTGCATGCAATGTTTTTATGACGTGGATGCACAAGTGTTGCTCGACAGCACATGCTCCCCGACTTTAAAATATTAAGTACGCCTCAGCAAGAAAGAATCTCTTTGTGTTTCATCTTCCTCGTTCAGTTTGTCCCCTGATGAATCTGTGTCACAGGCATAAAGTCTACTGATCGAGGCAAAGCAGCAGCACAGATATGTCAGTGGTATATATAATGTAGGTTAGTGTAAAGGCATGCATGTAATTGTAAACTTATTTTCTAAATACTGCATGAGAGCGTTAGCTTAATTATTAACTTGTAGAAGAATTTAAGAAAACCATGATGTCTGGCTCTGACGGTGAAAACAATAATACACTTTCTACTGATGAAATACTTTGCGGTGCTCAGCTGCAAGTTAATGTGAATATAGAGGCAACGACAATTTCAGATTTCGGACGAGGAGGTCATGATATTCAACATAAAATTACATTTTGAGGCGGACATGACGTACTTGGTTAAAGTTGTGTTCCATCATCATTTATACTGACGTAGCATCTGTATACACAACATCTATAGTGATGCTTACACCTCTTCAGAAAGTGTTACCTTTATGTAAAATCATATAGACCCTGTAGTTGCAGAGATGTATTATTCATTTTATCTCATTCTCGAGGAGGGGCCTGTTTTCACAGGTTAATATATGAAATATTAAGTGAAATGTTGAGTTTATTATATATATATGAGAAATTTAAAACTGTCAATTTAGGTCACTCAACCTCACTTTCATCATAAGCTTACCGTCTGGGCTCAGATTTCAATCAGTTAGCTCATACACTGGACCAGTCCGCAAACTAACTCACGCTTTTTTGCAAACTCCCGGAATCTTGTTGCAGTTTATAAAGCTATGTATTTTAGATGTAAAATGAGGCATGACGCTGCAGCTGCATGGAACAATTCCTGCCTCAGATTAATTTAGAACAAATTTAGGTTCGGAAAGTTTTGGCGTGTGGTACGTCTGTCTAATCAGTTATTCAAAGGGTTTATGTCGGTGACTTACTGAAGGTTACTGTCCTAATGTATTGAGTTGATATACGTATGCTTTCCCAAAGTTAACTCCAAATGATGTCTACTTTGTTGTAGCCAGTTAAATAAGCAATGCATGTACTTCAGTTGAGTGCAGATATTATTTGTCGTGTGTTGCATGAAGATATTGATTGATTATGGCTGTTGTAAAACTGAGCTGTTCCCATAAAAGCATGTGTTGTCTTCCAAGCTGCAGTCGCTTAAGCCAAGCTGCCCAGACAATCTAAACAGCCAGAGTCTGTCTGCAGCTCAGGTTATATAGACATAACTGCAGTATTTGCTCCAATCATAGATTATATTTAGTAATTTTTCCATTGTTTTTTACTTTATCGGCATGTGGAAGGGATTATTCCTACAAGTTTATTAAAAAGGGCAGATCATTGTTCTGCTGCATCCATCAGGACGGATCATGTAACACCTGAGCCGAGGCAACTTCAGTGCCTGCACATTGTTATAATCTCTGACTTTGTGACAGTAATGTGTCTGAAATATGTGAAATGACCCTCTTGCTGAAATCGAACCCAGGCACACTATAAGGCCAAAAGTATGTGGACACATCTGTCCCCTTGCTTTTGTTTACTCTAAGGCCAGTGCTGTGTTTGATGGTTTGGCTCCTGCGTCTCAATTACGGTAAATCTTAATTTTACAACGTTTCTTTCTGATATTTTAGACACTAGCTTACGTCCAACTTTGTGGCAAACATTTATGGGAAGCATGAAACTGCTCTAGAGCACAAAGTGAGGTCAAATGAGAGTGTTTTTTTGAGTGGAGTTCTGGGTTTCCCTGCTCAGAAACCTGACCTCGACCGCATCAAACAATGTTTGGATGAATTTGAATGTCGACTTCTTGCCGAACACAGTGCCCAATGTCACTAATGCTCCTGTGACTGAATGGGGGGAAAATCCCAGTAGCCAGGTTTCCAATTCTTGTGGAAAGCTGTCCCAAGTGGAGAATGCTGGCTCATGCAGTCGCAGATTAATGCTCATGGTCACAAGTCATATTCAGGCTTTTGATCATATCCTAAATTGCATGATGCATGTGTCTGTCAGTGGCTTGTTGGGACTCTTTCCTCCATGGCAGGGTGATACTTGAACAAGTTCTGTAAATGTAAGCACACCGAGCAGCTTCTGTACACAAAGGCCTGTCGCCTGGTCCTAAAGCTCGGCCCGGCTCAGCAGCATGGCCACTTATGGTGGTGTGAGCATAAACAAACACCTGGACCTCTCCCCTGTCACCAGAGCCCCACAATTAACACAAAAAACACACACACACTTAAACACACTGTCACAGCTGTTGCCTCTGACACAGGTTATACAGACACAATTGGAGAGAACAGACACCCTGGGAGTTTGGTTGAGTTTTATACAATAAATAAGATATCTGGTTAGTCCTTAGAACCAAATTTAGGAGAGACTTTACCAAGGCCCTTGCTTAAAGTCCACTTGTTGTATGAAGGCTCCGGTCTTCTGCAGCGGCTGCGGGTTCGATTCAGGTTGTGGCCTCTTCATGTCTTCCCCGTCTCTCTCCCCCTTTCATGCCTGGTGTGTCCTGTCCAATAAATGTTCCCCGTAAGTATATTTAAAAAAAGACAACTTGCTGGGATCCTACTTGTGCAGCAAAAGCAACCTGCTGGCACGAGCGTTCTCGAACATAGCACAGCATCACAAGAGTAGCAGGGAGTGTTTACACGCTGGAATCTGTGTTTGCCAGTGTTATCCCTGTTGAGTTCCGGCCAAGACAGCAGTAACAAACACATTTATTCGCAGATCAAACAAAACACCATAACCACTGCTGATTGTAATGAGTGGTGGGGAAAGAACACATGGCTTCAATTGCCTCCTCTCTGCTCAATCATCAAATCTCTACAATCTTAATTGGGACATTAGGCTTCTCTTTTCTACTCCCTCCTTTTTTTCCATCATGTCAGCTCTCTGTTACGTACGGCGTTAAGAAGAAATAATACCGACTTCAAAGCCAGAATATCTGCTTTTTTTACTCGGACAGACCCGGTTAAAAAATGGGTCCGATTGAGAACCTTCCTTTTCCCATTCTGCTGTTATCTTGTTCACGTCATCTGGCTGGACTGTAGGTAGATTACTGGAAACAGAAATAATGGCTGCTGTGTTTATCGTGGCTTGGGCACCGTCCGTTCAGGCTCTGAACCAAGAGTAATCTGTCAACCTGCTGAGTGGTTGAGTATAAAATGTGGGAGTTAAACTGCAGCAGAGAGGACGGCAGGCAAGCAGAGGCCAGTCAGAGCTTATTACATGGCTCAAGACATTAAGATAAGCAGCAGAGGTGGAGGAGAGGCAGCGAGGCCGTTCACAGAAGAAGTCAGACAATGTTGCAATTTGTACAGTATTTCCTTTTGCAGGATAATTAACTTGATGGAGGTTTATACTCACAGTTAGAATTCCAAAGTGTGTTTGTTTTAAAGTTTGTGAGAACAGGAATGATTTTCCACTCCAGGGAGAGACTCCAGTTGACTGTTGGACAAAACAACACTTTGAGTTTTTAAGGATAAACCAAGAGAGCAAGTTTGACCTTTGATCTTTGTTGGTTCTTGTTAAAAGGTGCAATCAAGTACCCATCAGGTTATGTCTAAGTACTCATTTAAAACAAATAGTAGTGCACCATATACAAGTATATATTTACAGATTGATCCATGATGAAATAATCCTTTGTTAAATATGTTTTTAAAATGTGATCGGCTCACAGCACTTGGTACAGGCTAGGATTTATCTATTTATATAAAAGAGTACTGTCGTGGTTCTTTCTTAATCCTAACCCCACTACTTGTGTTGTCTCTAAGCCCTCTGCAGGATGCAGGATGTTTCTCTCACTGAAAAGCACATTTGCAGCAAGTAGCCATGTTCTTTTTTTAAAGTGTAAATCAAATCAAATCATTTACATTCAGATGTCATTAGTAGGAGACACTGTCGAAACGAAAACGCACACAGGAATGTAGGTATATCTCAGTGGACCAGATAAATTACTGTGACTGCAGAGCAAACCGCTGAAACTACACGGTAGAGGTTTTTCTGTGATAAAAGCAGAGTCACTTGATACCTGACTGACAGATTCCTCCAGTGAAAATGGCCGACCCTCTTATTTATATTCTGTGCTGAAGGCTCAATGTCAGTAGCCGAGGTTATTCTGCTGCATTAGCAGAATAGGAGGAGTGTCTGCCAGTTCTTCAACTTTCATTAAGTAAAGCTTTTATGCCAAGCGCTGCTGCCTGCCCAGACCCCCCTGACAATAATACACTAACTGTTCGCCCGCCAAACTATCAAACTATTTTATATTCCACACCTGCTAGGCATTACACACAGTGGTTCGACCTGGCGGTGCAAACACAACAGAACTTCCTTTGTTGGGGCCTCAGGACCATTAGACGGGGCGGGTACGGCTCGAAAGTGTTCAAGAAACAATTTATCAGAAGGAGATAGACACACTACAGGCCTTTGTGCTCCCTGTGACACCACGCTCTAGCGGCAGGCATTTCCTGCTCCGCATAGGCAGGTTTTACAACATTTAGGGAGAGGTATTTTAATTGGAACCACCTACAGCTTGACAGTGGCCTCAGCTGGAGAAACATGGAAAAGCTGTTGAGAGCAGCTCAGGAGGCTCCAGCTCGGTGTCACACAGGGAACTAACAAGCACACTGCAATAAACAATATTCATGGTGTGATTTGTAAACCGGTCAGTGAATTATTCATCTGTCTCTGAGGTTGTGGCTGCAGCAGTACGCCGTGTCTGTGGCTGTCAGCGGTCTGTCGTAACTCTCGAAGAGGGTGGGCTCCGTTTCTAATGAGTCGTTTATAACGTCGTCAGTGCAGCAACTGTTTTGCATTTGTTCAGTATTCCCATTGCGATGATCTGTGCGTCCATTAATTCATGAATGAGAGGGGTTTGGTTCTCGGAGCATCTGCAGAACGTCTGTTTCATGTGGGGACGGCACAGTAGGAATCACTGATTTTTTCTTTCTTCTTGACAACTCCCGCCGACTGGTTAGACGTGAAAGACAGATGTAGCGAATGGCGTTATTCCCAATTATTTGGCACAACTATATAGACACCAATGGCTTCCACATTTTGTTTTGTCCAAGCAAATATATCTGGACTGAGTTTTGACTACCTGCTAATTAAAATGATCAACATTATTATTTACACCAAACTTGCTCAGAAGTTACATTTGATCTTATCCTACAAAATCTACAAATGATTCTTGCTTTTGATGAAAGCAGATGTTGCAAAACATCTGTGCGCACATGTCAGAGCAGAGATGACGATAACATGTTGTTTTTTGGGTAATATTAACTGTGTCTTTCAGTGTGGAGCCTCTAGAATATATAATTTGTCATTGAAATGTATTATATCTGACACATATATGCGGTATTTGGAAATGCAAAATAGCATCCACTGCAAATCTCCCAGAGTTACAACGGGGGATATCATGTGCTATGCAGTGAAATGAAACTTGTCCTCCTTTGCACTTCATCTCTAACTTCTCACACCCCTCTGTCCTGCAGCTGTGGGAGACCGTACATCAAACTGAGCACTGGGGAGGGCTCCATAGACAAGGGAGACAGGATACCACGGTCAGGTACGCTGTCACTCTTTGTTCTTTATAACATTACAACTGCTGCCCGGGCAGAGCGTGGGCATACAGCACGTACAGTATCACAGTGTGTCTCTCTGCCTCTGACTGCATTCATTACATACTGATTTCACAGCTTAATATACACAACAGACAAAACACCCAATTAAGAGTATAGAATGATTTTTTTTTATGAGATCGGTGAATTATTCTCTGACAAAAAGTTGAAAATGCTGAAAATCACCCTCTCACCGTGTTAAAAAAAGTGAAAGAAGTACTCCTGGATCTGACCCCTGATTCACATCTGGTGCAAGAAAGAACGGGTTGTTCTCTGACCCATATCACATCCTTCCTCCAAGGGGTGGGGAAATGTGCTCAGTTGTTTTAGTGTGTAATCTTCATTAACAACAATCAAACGTACAGAAACAGAATCATAGGGCAAGAAATTCTTTACACATTCACAACGTTTCCAGCAATCGATCAGTAATATCCAACTATAGAATTTGCAAATGTCCCAGTTTCCTTGATGCTACAGATTCACAGGCTGCAAAACCCTCCACATCCACCAAGATGTGTTTAAAGTAGCATTAGCAATCATCAATTTGATCCAGTTTTAATGAACAGGAGCCCTCCTCATCTCTTCGAAAATCAAACCCGGATTAGTGGAAAGTGATAAACCAGAGAAGTGAATTCCCTGCAACTCAAAAACAAAGATCTCATGTGCTTCAGTTTAAGAAGATTCACGGGGGCGTGTTCCCTCCGGCGCTGTGACATCTCTCTTTTTTCCTTTACCAGCAGAGGACCAAGTGGTTGTGTCATCAGACTACGACAGCACCCATGAAGCCAACCACAGTGAATGCAGCGATGTAGCACATACAGAAGAGGACACAGAGGAAGGAAAAAACCCTGGCCAGAATGTCATCCTCCACTCACTCATACCTCCAGAGGTACAGGGAGTCTCTGACTAAGTGTCACTGTTAACTGTTAAAGAATAGCAAACACTTTTATTGTAACACGCATCATTTTGTTCTATCTTAACCACGTGTGTGATCTTGAACAGGACCAACCAATGTTGGCTCCAGAGCCGTTAGTAATGGAGGACCTAGAGCCTCTGATGAGTCAGCTAAACAATTGGAACTTCCCCATCTTCAGCTTGATGGAGAAGACCAATGGTAAATGTGGACGGATCCTCAGTCAGGTAAGTGCACCTGAGAGAAGCAACCAATGAGCTCAGAGGAACGGTCTATAGGGTTAGGACCTGCCAAAAACATACTGCCGAGATAATTATACTCAGTATCATTAGGTCTCTTTGCATCCATTACCACAGAGTATTGACGGTCATATTAAAGGGGGGGGGGAAATGATTTTGAGAATAATATTGTAATATTACATGATTGATGTCATGAATGAGAAAGTCGCAATATTACGACAACAAAGATGCATTAAATGAGATAAAAACAGGAGGCTAAAAATAAGCTGCAACAAGAGAAACTTGCAGGAGTTCAAACCCCTTTGACTCTCTTGCAGATGTAACCAATATTATCCTCACAGTCCTCCACTACCAAACGTTTCCTCCTCCACGTCCATGTGGTTTGACAGTTTTTGCGCAAACTTGATATTTATGATAATTAGGTGTTGATTAGCCAATAAGTAAAACTTTCCACATACCACAGGCTGATCTTAAGATATTCACCCTTTCTAAAATGACAGCTAGCATAAAAATTACAACTTTATTCTAAAAATATGAATTTCATTTGAATTTAAGTGGCCCTAATACATTGTATTTCATGAATATGTATGCTCATATATAGTAAATGATTTGTGTTTGTCATCCACGATATTAAAACCATACTCAAGGTCATTGACACCTTTTTATTTGTACCTGCTGGTGTTGTCAGACTCTTGACACTTTGATCTGCTGTGTTTCAGGTCTCTTACAGGCTCTTTGAAGACACTGGCCTGTTTGAGACATTCAAGATTCCTGTTAAAGAATTCATGAACTACTTCCACGCCCTCGAGAATGGTTACAGAGACATACCATGTAAGCTTCAACACCTCTCTCCTCGTATCGGCTTCATTTTTGCTCAGTTGATCTCTAGATCCTCGTTTGCAGCCGCAGCAACGAAACCAGCCACAAGAGGGAAACATCACACAGCGTTGAGTTCCATGTGATGTGTTGTCACAAGGATCATAAGTAGCCCAACAGTGCGACCTGGTGGAGAAGGTTGCACACACTGAGCAGACTTGTTTTCTCTCCTGACCCAGATCACAACAGGGTCCATGCCACAGACGTGCTCCATGCAGTCTGGTACCTCACCACGCAGGCTGTGCCCGGTCTGCCCAGCCTCGTCACCGACCACGGCTCTGCCAGTGACTCAGGTGTGTGGTCTAGTGCGTGACCTAGTGTCGAGCGCTGGCGTGTAATGTGAATCCATCAGGTCCAGACAAGTGTGTTGAAAGTTGTTAATATTGATTAAGATGTCACTATAAGAAGAATTGAGCCCATGTTTTAAAAACTTTTACTTGAAACGATATGTGACGGTGAGGAATTTGTATAAGTAGGCCAGACTTTTGTATTTCGATTTTTCTTTCTATGTGCCTGCAGCATCACTGTGAGCCATCTCCGTCATGACAGAGATTCAGACCTACAGGAGTGTGTGCTCTCATCCTTCACACACTTTGTCTTATCCCACTCGGGCTCTTGGCTCTTGCCTTTACGTACCAAACTCTATTTGAAGTCTAAAACAGCATGAAATTGAAGGCAGATTAGAGTTCCCTCTCACCCATATTTCCATAACCTCATTTGTATGCCTTACCAGGGCCATCCCTTTGATCCACATATAAGTGGATTTGAATGCGTGTGCACAAGTGTGTGTGTGTGTATCTGTGTGTGTGTGTACATGTAAAATATAGTATATCAGTTCTGTGTAAATTCTGCTCCTCACCCACATTGTCTGACTCCCCCGTGGCTAGACTCCGACAGCGGCATAACGCACAGTCACATGGGCTTCCTGGTTTCAAAGACCTACACTGTGTCAGAAGACGGTTACGGCTGCATGTCAGGCCTCATACCTGCTCTGGAGCTCATGGCCCTTTATGTGGCCGCCGCGATGCACGACTACGACCACCCAGGGCGGACCAATGCGTTCCTTGTGGCCACCAGCGCCCCGCAGGTACTCATGCACTGGATAAGCCTTTGAATTAGACGCAAGAATGTGAAATGTCATTTCTGGACTTACTGTCACACGCCTTTATTCTTTGGAAACAGAAAGTTTATCATTTGATTGGCATTTTCCCTCAACTATGTGTATTTCTTCAGCCTTTGACAGTGTAATTGAACAATCACCAATTACAGTAAGGCCTCACTGCTTGTGACAGATGTTGACATGTCATGAGTTTGGACTTGTTTTTGGATGAACATTTTCTGTCTCAGCACATTTCATTACTATCTCAGCCTTTCTCCAAATGTTGGGGGAACAGGTAGTCAACAAATTATATTAGAAAATGACAATTTAGTGACATTATTATTTATGATACAGTTCTGCATTCAATATTTTATTTAATTTAAAGTATAAGTATTACCACTTAAAGTATACTTCAAGTACCAAATGTAAAAGTGCTAATTATGTAGCGATTTCACAATAATGCATTTTAAATTGTACACACCTCAGTGGAATCCAAAATAGGGGTCTGGACCCTTGGGGGTCAGTAGGCGCAAAGTGAGGGTCAGGAGATGCTTTCCAGAGATACTTATATATTATATGTTTAAAACGATTCTCATTAACAGATGTTTTTGCTATTATTGTTCCTAAAACCAAAACATGCTAGATTTTTTTAAAGAAAACCTTGCAAATAATCATCAGCTTTCAGATTCAGATGTGACCCCAGAGGTGATTAACACAGATTAGCTACACCATCAGTTTTAGCAGGTACATTTACAGCACCACAGGAAAACATTGTGTGGACGTAGGTAAATGTTTGTGAACTAGCTTGAATCAATATCCTTTGAGATAAAGGGGGATCACAAGACTAAGCTGTTTTTGAGGGTTCTGGGCTGTTTGGGAACCTCTGACATCCATTACGTATTTTTCTCTGCTTGCGCAGGATTGTTGGATTCATAAACAGTATATCGATCTTTAAGCTGGTTTATTGCAAAGTGTTTGCGTGTGTTCACAGGCAGTGCTCTACAATGATCGATCCGTTCTGGAAAACCACCACGCTGCCTCAGCCTGGAACCTCTTCATGTCGAGGCCAGAGTACAACTTTCTCGTCAACTTGGACCATGTGGCGTTCAAGCGTTTCCGTTTCCTGGTGATTGAGGCCATACTGGCCACTGATCTGAAGAAGCACTTCGACTTTGTTGCTGAGTTCAATGCCAAGGTATTTTTTTTTGTTTCAAATTTTTTAAATATAAGATTATATAAAATCTGGATTGTTTAAAGATTAAATCCCTTAAAAATGTTACATCGAACATAATCATTACCATAAAAACGTATATGATTCTTTATTTACCCATAACTTCGACAATTTTAAGTCAATGCCAACACTGAGTTATGAATACAGATCCTAGGATATAAGGTCAATTGTTATGGATGAAAAATTCTACTTAAATTTTTATGTCAACATTACATTGTTGGTGTTCATTGGTTGTTGAGTTACATTGATCCCTCAGCTGTTTTGATGTAAAAAAATAAAAAAAATTAAACAGGACTGTATGTGAATAAGATTGCATCACTTGCAATATATTCAGCACACAAAGCCCCTTGCAGCTTTTCAATAACTTTTGTAAGTGCAGACAGAAAGTTGGCTTTAGATTTGAGGGTCTCAGGTTTCTCCATTGTGATTATTATGCAGTGGTGGTGCTCGACGGCCAAGGTCTGTCAGCTAGCATTGAGCTTGCTTGCTTGGCAGCTAAGGTAATGTTTCTCACTGTACGGCGTCCTGCTACGCTCTTCCTGGAACCAAATTAGCTTTCCGTGAAGGACCGATCAAGTTTTGATCTCATCAGTTTCCATGGTTATTAGATTAGAATCACAAAAACTATGAGAATCAGTGTTTATCCTGCTGAAGCTCATTAGGCATGATTAGAAATAATAAATGAACGCTATTATGTCTCTTGACATTAGGTGATAATCTAAGATTTGAAAGATTTGAATCCAGAGTATATCAATTTACAGAAACTGGGAGTGGTCCTAATCTATTTGAAGCTTAGTGATTGTTTCCTCTATAATTTTAAACAAAGCACATTTCATTAACGAAAAAAACTCCAGTGATGTACTTTCCAACAGAAGTAGAAGCTACACATATAAAAATATTAAGTCATCATTTATGACTCAATCACAGTGCATCTAGAACTCTCTAGATATCCTGCTGTCTGTCTGTCCTTCACTTGGTTTTCTTGATAACCACTCATCCCCTTAATATCATATTTGTTCGGGTACCAGGAAGTGGTTCTTCTCATCCAGTTGACGTAAGACTATGTTGAGTACCATGAAGAGCAGTGTCATTAGTTATTTTTAGCGCTTGTCTAGACCTCAACTATTAGACTCTATTTAATTTATCGTAAACTGCACATTCATGGGCACAACTGTGACATCATCGGTATCAACTATCACTTATCACTTTAAAAGCTAGAACCCATTACCCCAATACTACATTTTTAATCATAATCAACTGTATCGCAGTTACGTAACATCTACAACCTCACATGTTAGAATATGTTCAATGTCAACATGTTTATTTGTCGGTCCTACAGGTGGGTGACGATTCATCTCCAGGCATCGATTGGTCCAATGAGAATGACCGGTTGCTGGTGTGCCAGATGTGTATTAAACTGGCTGATATCAACGGACCTCTGAAGTGCAAGGACCTGCATCTGCAGTGGACAGAGGGCATTGTCAACGAATTCTACGAGCAGGTCTGTGAACCGTGAACTAAGACCTCGTCTGTTTTCGCTAAACCTGGATCATACACTACAATCCAAAAGAGTATTTCTATAATATTTAATCACTCCTTTGTGAGAATTTCAGTGTTTTTTAAGCCAAAACCAAAGTCAACAATTTTATTGTTTTTATTAAATTTTACATATTCATGTAAAATGTAAATGATTACTCCCATACCCACATAGGTAAAACTATAGCAAGAATAATTTAACAGATGCAGAGATAAATTAACAATAATATTCCATCTATCTAAATAATTCTAAACAGACGCCTGTATCTCAACTTGTGTTGTTCCCTTGAAAAATGTATACTTCAACAACCTTACTGCTGACTTTTGACGTATTTTATTATGAAATATTTTAGGTTCACTTACCAAGAAAGAATTTAAACCACTGAAGATTTGGTCACAATATGAAGGCATGACAGCTGCAGCATTGACATCTAATATTCTTAATTTATTAAATTTGTAGAAATTTAAAAAATCTTACTGATAGTTTTAGCTGAAGGAAGCATATATAAGGTGAAATGTATTGGTCCCAGGCTACAGAAATGAAGAGGAATTGGGGATGTTCCTATTTTCCTATTTTAATGATGAATAATAGGAGGTTCTGGCAGTATGGAGTGCTCCCTTGTTGGCAATTAGACTTCCCAGCTAACACAAAATTCTAAATTGGTGTTATGCCACATTCTGTCCAATTTTCACAATGTTTGCATTATACATGGGGCTTACCCTCTCAGATTTACTACCTTTTTTATCAGAGAGGGGAAAGTGTCGTACGTACTGATGCTGCTGAAATATCAAAAAGATCAGCAACTCCTGTGAGAGTAAAGTTGAGATAGCTTCCCTTTATTCTTTCCTGAACTAAATTCAATTTTTGCTTTAATTGAGTCATAGCATTGACAGCCGTGATTAATATTAACCCCCTTTTTTAATTAAATCCCTCCAACATACTCAGGTGTAATTGTAATTCTTCCTTCCTACCCCTCTCAATACTAATAATAATGGGTTAAGTATTTACATATCTTCAACAAATGCATTTATTGTCAGTGTAATTACATTATGTTAAGACTCATTTTAGATAAACAGTGCAGCTGTAACCAACAGAATTGAGTAAAGCTTTCAAACTAATTCCACATTCAGTGACCTTTGTCACAATACGTCCTCTTGGCACTGAATGGCTGCTAATCTCTGCTAATTGCCTCTGGGTGAAGCACAGAATGCTCAGGCCCTTATTTACCGTTTACTCTAGCTACACAGCCAGCTTGTTCCAAGACACTGAGGTCTATTGGAGGAGACACAGATAGCCTGAGCCTCACAGGAGAAATGCTCTTCAGGAACAATAGTTTTAGTGCTGCGAGATGTGTTGACGCAAGCAGGCTGCCCAGGCAACTGTCATTGAGGTAGAGCAGACTCTCATTACACCGTCAGCCTTGAGAGACCAATATCCTTGGAAAAAAGCAGCAAAGCAATCCAGCGTACATGTTCCAGCATGTATGGAAAGCACATACAGACAAGCACTTGATGTAAAGTATTAATTTGCAAAATACACCCTTGTAATACATCTGAACTCTGTTCATGATGTAATCATGGTGCCAGCTGGACCTATTCCCCTTTATTTCTGATCGCCTGTCAGAAAATACCATCAAAGTGCAAATCTTTCGTAATCCTATTTATTTGTGACTTTCACTGTGCTTTACACTAGCAACTCAAATAAGTAACAGAGGCATTTTACGATACAAGGTAGGGGACTGGCTATAAGGGTCAGTCGCCAAGGCAACCAGGATACCTTGCTATAGCTGTTGCTCATTTCCATCCATAAGGACATCACAGAGGGCGGACACGGACGCTTTGGACTCGTTTCCAACACTAGCGTGTGTCTAAACAATAAATTCATTCCTTTGTTAGAATAACACTTAATAACATAGGCCCAATTTATTTTAATTGCTATGTAAGTGTAAATCTATCACAGGTTCCTGGAAAGGAGTCTGTAATTATAGACTAAATACAGGGAAATGGAAACAGTGTTCTCAGTTGATTAACTCCAAGTCTAGCTGAAGCCAAAGTACTGAGTAATTTATTCAGTGCCCAGCAGGTACAAAGGAACATTTGGCTACAGGTGTGCAATTGAAATATCTACAATAATAGATAACTTATGAATAAATACATGAGTAGTTATAATACATCAGTCCTTCCAAGGACTCTGGACATCTCCATTGGTTCTCTGTAATGGCTCTTTCTGGGAAGCTATTAGGAAATTACAGACATCAAAGTGTTCCCAAGGTTTTATGTAAAATAAATGTTCCCTGACCTTGCCGTGTGGATTCTGTGTTATGATTAATGCTATAGTGAATGTCAATAGGTTTATCGTAGCAGGCAGTTCTTCACCTTGGTTTAATTAATTTACTGTAAGTCTCTGCACTTCCTTTTTATCATCTCTGGGGCAGGTAGGTCAGGGCTTGGAGCACGGTCTGAGCATCAAGTCTGAGGAAGATGAAGATATTTATACAGCGCCATATTCATACAGCGCCATTCAGACAAAAGTAATTCAGAGTGTTTTATGAAGACATAGAAAAACAATAAAATTACAATTCAAAGTGCTGTAGGGTGTCAAAAATAATTTGGTGAATGGAGCTCTCAAATATTTTACTCAAGTAAAAGTACTAAAATATGGACACAAATGTTCTCAAATAAAAGGTTAAGTTCCACATGAACTTTTCTAAAAGTTCTCGGTGAAACAACAGAGTTTCTTCAATTGGAGGTTTCTCTAACTCAGCTGCATCTCTCTTTCTATCTATCTATCTATCTATCTATCTATCTATCTATCGATCTATCTATCTATCTATCTATCTATCTATCAATCTATCTATCTATCTATCTATCTATCTATCTATCTATCTATCAAATTATCTATCTATCTATCAAAGTATCTATCTATCTATCAAAGTATCTATCCATCCATGCTACATAATTATGGCTGAGTTTCAGCAAATGTATTTTTGATGTTTCTTCACCAGTGGTGCTGCTCCTGCAGGAGGCGGAGTTTTGTGTTACCCGCCCGCTCTAATCGGATGAATTGATCGATTCCTCTCTTGTTATTGATCACTTTTAAAAATGAAAATACAAACAATGGGAATGCAATGTAGAATGATGTCAGTTGATATATGGAGTACAATTAAGAAGTGCCTGTAAATATACCTAAGGATGTTAAGTAAAGATACATGTACTTAAGCGCAGTAACATTAAAGTAAATTTACTTTGTTACATCAGACCACTGCTTGGCAGCCGAGGTGTAAGCACTCATTGATTAGTGTTGACAGGCCATCACTGCATTCAGCTGGTGTTTGATTTGCACTAATGTGTCTAATGCTTTATTTAGGGAGATGAGGAGTCCAGTCTGGGTCTTCCTGTCAGCCCCTTCATGGACAGAGCAGCACCACAGTTGGCCAAACTCCAGGAGTCGTTCATCACGCACATCGTGGGACCGCTGTGCAACTCGTACAACTCAGCCAGCCTCATACCTGGACGATGGGTGGAGCCCAACCCAGAGGCAGAGGAGCCAGAGATGGAGAATGAGGAAGAGGATGAGGAGGATACTGCAGAGGAAGACACATCCACCAGCTCAGAAGCATCACGTAAGCGCGGTGATCCAAGACTCCCAATCTAGAATGCTTGGTTCTGTAATCATTTCTCTGCTATTGCTATGTAAATAGAAAATAAATAGTTGTTCTTCTTTTGATTATATAAAATAATATTCAGCTCTGCAGGACACTGTAAGTTATATTATTATCATTATTAGTACTTTTAGTAGTAGTGATGTGTTTGCATAAAAGCGCTAGACAACAATGCATTATCACAATAAAATTTGTTTAGTTAACTATTTTTGTTTTGTAGTTGAAAGCTGAAAAACCACAGATCTCTTAAGTTATGACTAATTAATATGTTTAAAAGGTGAATGACTATGAAGCTGCTTGAGGCTTTTAATCAACAATAGCAGCTAGAACAGTTGGAAAGTGACATCAAACAGCCCGATGCACTTATCATGTGAGTGCACTGATAATTAGCTGCCATTGTACATTCATTTTAAGACAAATAAACTTAGTTCTTTTTTCGGTTTACAGAGAAAGAATCCACAAAGAAAAGGACGAACGTCTTCTGTCACATCACCCAGCACCTAATGGAGAACCATGAGATGTGGAAGAAGGTGATTGAAGATGAGACCGAGAAACAAGGCCAAGGAGCAGAGCCTGCCCATTTAAACAATGTAGCTGAGCCTATTCTGGCTATTCATGAGGAGGAAGAGGAGCCAGGCAGCAGAGAGGAGCTGCTGGAAGGAGAGGATCCTGAGGAGGAAGTGGAGGAGGCGGAGTGGCCCGTGTCTCCGCTGGAGGAATCTGAACCTCCAGAGGAACTACAGGAGGGGGAGCCGCAGTGAAAAAAGCCAATGGGAAAAATGGCGTCAGTCAGGACAAGGACGTGAAAAAAAGTATTTCTTTGTTTCTTATCCTATCAACTGACTCCTGTTCTTGCCAGCACATCACTTAGACACAACACTGTAGAAGTTTTTGGAAATGTGTGCCTATACAGAGAAAAACAGGGTGGGAAAATGTGTGCTTTACACATTTTATCTGAATATCCAAAACATTTAAAGGAGCGTTCCATATTGCAATACGGGATTCTTCGTGTACTTTGGGATACAGACTCTTTTGCTACTGTCAAGAGAAGAGGAAGACTGCTTGCACAGACCTCAACCCATTGTGGTAACACAGGACTGCAGAAATTTGCTGCCAATTTATAAATAATTATTTTCCGAATGCAATTATATATATAGACATCACAGTTACCTGTAGTTGTGTTTCAATTTTAGCTAGAGTTTTGGAGGTCTCACATGGGCCATAATATGTTTTTTTTTCTATGTATGGATCATAAAGGGAGTCAATCAAATGAGGAACATTGGTGTATCTTTCTTCCTATCAACTTCTGCCAAATTGAATCTCTCACCTCTGCATTGTTGCATCAAATACTCATCACTCATTTTGTGTTTTACAGTTATTGCCAAATTAGGTACTTTATATCTTTCAGTGTAGCCATATTATTATAGGGAGGAGATCTCCAGGCTCCTCACACTGTCTGTGTGTTTGCATGTGTGTGACTGGGACTTCGCTTAAACTGATGCGCTCATGTTCTTCTGCAGAGGACGTAGATGAAGTCAGCAGATTACCTCTTACTCGTGCCGTCTCTGGTCTGCAGTCACAGGGAAAACATAACAATCACTGAACATGCTGCACTGACAAAGCAACACCGAGTTGCTGGAAATGAATCTGTGCAGACAAAAGACACAAAAAGGAGAGACACACAGAACTTACCATAAAAAGTGTTAGGAGGAGAGTAAAAGGGAAAACAACAACGCAGGTAATCATGCCTGATTGTTCTCATCAGGATCTGTGAATTACTCTCAGAGAAATTAATGAAATCGAGTAAAACGCCCAACGTCACAATGTTAAAGAAAATGAAAAACATTCTGAATTAGCATCCTGATCTGGATTAACCCCAAAACTTAAGTGTGTCCTTCCCTGGCCTGTACTGCGTCATTTTAGTGGAAGTGTTTCCATAATCCTGCTAACTAACAGACAAATAAACACAGGCGGAAATATAAGCTCCTTGGCGGAGGTAAATAGTCTTTAATCTTTGAATTCTTTAAAAAAAGACCACAGGTAGACTATTGTTCTTTTGTCTTTTCAGTAATTTATTGGCCCTGCTCAGTTTGCCGGCTCAGTGTCCTGAGTTATGCTCTAAACTTACTGGTCCTCATCATGTAAACACCCGCAAACGATGCTGACCTCTTACCCTCAGGAAACCCTCAACTGTAGAAATTATCACTTGCGAGGACAGTAAGTTAAAAACACACAGGGACGGTAGGCTACTTTAATAAAATAGTAATAACAATATTAAAGCTTCTGCTTTGACTTTTATAGCGTCTTTGCAGAGTCGTAGTTAATCTGCCTGAACTCCTCTTCTAGCACCTCAGGGAGATATTCATTCTCTCCGAGTTTAGAGCAGACAGAGACTCCAGAGTGCATCATGCAGTGAGGAAGATATACTGTTAAACTGTTGGGGTAAGGTTAGTTAGGGTGGATAAAAGAGCAGCCTATGTTGGCAAGTATACCACATCAGGAAATTTGTCCTCAAAATATTGACGGTAGCCAAAACAAGCATCTTAAGCTATAGCTTATCTTATGATATACCTTTTTATGGTGTAGGACAAGTGATGAGGGAATGGCCAAGATAACAGTGACGACTGGTGTTTGTGTTGTTTTTGTTTAAATTTTTGCACTTTGAAATGTCAAACTTGTCATTTGGAATTTTTTTTCACTCATGCTTCCTCAATGTTCATTTAGCTCCACATTGGCCCTGAAATATTGGTTTTTGATTCATTTTCATGACGACAAAAAAACGCATTAGTATCAAAATGCCTAGAGTATATATATACATGTATAATGCAAATCTTTGGGACATTGTTTTCTTATTGCTTCATAATCGCTACGATTTTTACAGACAGGTAGTGAGAGCCTTATCTTTAGTCACCCCAGGCATTTAATTATAGAAATCAAAAAATGCAATTCAAAGAGAAATTGTTTTCTAAGATTTTCCAAAAGACATATTCAACTACGACATGTTCATGTGACTTGACATAATAACAGAACATAATGACAGCTTAACGATCAGGGACTTGATGCATGACAAAATGTTTCAGCTGTATAACGCAGTCACATAACAGCCCCCCCCATACTTTCCATGAGGCAAACATGTTACATGTGCGACAGAATGTCTCCGCTGAATATCCAACCCTCCTTTAATAATTCACATTTAAACGGAAAATGTGCAGGAGGGACCCATGAATAGAGCTTGAGTGTAATTAGTAACGTGCTCCAAGCTGAGTTGTTGAATCAGCTAACGGTCACATACATGTGCAGCGAGGCAATATGTAATGAATTATCCACTGCCGATCTTATCCACTTCACATGACCTATATGCACATCTTCATGTGACTCATGAGACACAAGCCACATCTCTCTATGGGTTGGTAGCTCGTACTGTAACAGGGCGTTCAATCATAACCTTATTTCTTTAAAATCAAAGAAGTGGAGCCATTAATATCAAACATCAATCAATCAAAATGTATTGGTACAGCCAATATTCCCACTTCACGATTTGTCTCATAGGGTTTACAGGGATTTACGATTTAATATGATATGATAGAGCTTTCCTTTGATCAAAATAACATTGTAAGACAAGAGTGTAGAACATCATGTCTTTGTGTCCTGCGTTAGTATTCCCTCTTACCAGCTAATGTTCCTGTCTGGGGCTGAATAGCACGCTACATCCATTATGACCCATTTACTGCTGCACTCGCTCCACCACAGTCTGTGTCTGGCTGCAGGGGGGGGGAGGTGGAACTCAGCCTCCTGCAGTTTAGGCCCCACGAGTTGAAGGTAATTGGTTGACCCACTGATTAGAAAGGCATTAGACAGAGGGTCATTAGCCAAAACCCTGATATCAGAGTAGGATTGTCAAAGGCCACTGAATCGAAAAAGCGTAATGCTTTTTTGGGCTTCTATTGATGGTGATCACGTCATCTGTTGTGTCTTGTATCCAACGTTCCTGCTGTTTTCTGTACATCGCCTGCTCCTCATGCCTAAAGAGACATTGGTTATGTTTTCTACAGCTTCATGAAAGATATGAGTGATATTTTATCTGAGAACTACTGGATTGTATCACTCCATTGGATGTCTGTAGAAGTGACCAACAATTTGAAAACAAAACTGTTATTTTGATCGAATCACCCTGAAAATTATTCGATTTATTCACATTGACTCAACACGATGGAAAACGCTTCATCAAATGTGATCTTCACATGGGATTTATATGATAAAGTTACGAGGAAATGTAATTGAAGTACATAAAGTCATCGTTTAGGCATAATTCTTTTTTGAGAGTAATATTCTTTGGGATAATGCAGTTTCCATTTCTAGTTTCCCTCTCAGCTCCTGCTTTGTGAATGTATACAGTCTGTGTGTGTGTGTGAGAGAGAGTTGGAGAGTGTGTTTGCGTCTATTTGAGTTCTTCCACTGGCCTCTCTAATGGGACATGGCCCGTTATTGGACTAACTGTACTGTTGAGACATGAGGGATGCAGTGAGCGGTACCTCAGTTCTTCTCTTGGATCTTCTCTTCTCTGGATTCACACACAGCCGCACATTTGTCCTTGCGCTTCCTCCCACCTCGCGGAACTTCCCCAACAAATTCCCCATGAAACATCTTCTCCATCATCATCCTTAAAGGGGATGGGGTTCTGCTTGTTTTGTTCATTTCTTCTTCATCATAACTTGTTTTTAACGATGCATGCATTCTGCCCCAATCACATCAGCCTAAAGTCAATACTGATATCCGTTTTGATTGTGTGTTTTTAATGTCTTAATTGGTTTTATTTCATTGTCATACTTATTCCACACCTGTAGCATAATTGTAACCATGGGAACCAAACAAGCTTTACAATTATGTAAACAAAAATAAGTATTTTTATATAGTTGACACATGGTTAAATAATGAATTGCTTTCGTCTCACTAGTACCTTGCACTTACCACATGTACTAATATTTACACGAGGAAGAATACGTCCAAATACATTGTATTTGTGAAGGATTTGTGAAGGACTTGCAGGTTGATGCTCCATTTTGTACAATACACATATATGCTGTACAGTAAAGAAATTTTAAAACTACAAAAACTCTTTTAGATATACATTATTTATTTTTACCATTTTGTAATTTAGACACTATACTGTAGCTGCAATGTTGCCAGACTTACTGGAAGTGCCTATATTGGTATTATGTATCATACAGTGAATATATTTGAAGATCATTAGAAGCTGTCACAAACTGAACCATGTGGATGTTGTAATGTGAATACATTGAATTATAAGACTATAATTTCTGTGGTATCCCTGTGTCTGAGTTGTTTTTGTTCTTTTTTTTATTTAAATATGGATTCTGCTTCATACTGACTCGTAGAATCTAATGATGTATCAGGTTCTAAGTTCTATGTACTTGAATTTTAGTCTTGAACCATTTCCCCAAAATGGGTATATACATTTAAAGGCTTTTTTAATGAACGGTTAGTTTTCTTTAATTCTTGTAAACAACTCAAATAGCTGAAATAGCACACAACAACCGCTTTCTTATCTGTTCTTAATGCTCAAATATATTTAGCTTTTTTGAGACCTAAAAAACCAAGATGAACAACCTAATTACATACTATTTTAATGAAATTATCAAATATTCAGCTTAAATATAATATATAATATAATATTTTTGTAACAGATTAGAGGTATTCCACAAGTCCTGTCCCCCTAACATGTCCGATCATGTAACATTGAATTTGAAGGTCTGACTAGAAGATGATACAATGTAGTATTTGGGCCATATTAAGGGAAATAAGATCCTAATTTTATTATAAAAAATCCATAATATTGCAAGAATAAAGAAAACCTTTTTTTTACGTAAATAAGCAGCAAGGAGAAGCTGTGCTCATCCACGCCGATGAACCAAAAGCATAACTTAACAAGATGCTCAACATTTCTTACCTCTGTTGAATCTCCTGAACACAGTCCCCCCCCTCCCCCCCCCGCACCACCAATTCGGCATCTCACTGTGAGACATTAATAGTTTATGTAAACCTATATCCAAGGACAGAGGTGTGTGCATGTTAATGTGGGTCAGCTGTACATGTATATGTCATTTTTGGCATATGTGTCAGCTGCATTTAGACCAGTCACACTTATGGCATCAGAGAAACATGAGAAACTAGAGAGCTGATCTCCTGGTGCGGCAGTTGCTCAACAGGGGATTTGATCTCATGTTATGATACATTTTATTAGGGGGTGGGAGCAAGGGCTGAAGACACACCTCTTTGTTAAAGATGGGTTTTAAAAGTGTTTGTTTTTCTTTCTTCATGAAATCAAATCCCTACATTTGTGAGGTTACTTTTGCTGCCTCGATGACTCTATTGAAGCCCACGGTAGAAGGTGAAGGTGGTCCAGTCTTGGAATTGAGCCTGCTAATGTATCTCAAATACCATGAAACACATTGTTGTGACTTATTTATAAAACCCCAAACATACCATTTTTGAGGAAGAGAAGTTTAAAACAATGGACGAGCAAGTATTGCTCTGTGGAAATCTTAAACATTATTATTTGCATTATATTTGGAATAAGTGTGGTTAGAGCGTGGCCTAGGGGATAGAGTGGGTGTTCTGCAGCAAGAAAGTTGCCGGTTCGAATCACACTCTTTCCCATCTGCATGCCTAAGTGTCCTTGGCAAGATACTGAACCCCTAAAATGGCCCCTCATAAATTCTGAGTGTTCTAAAAATGTAAATTGCTTTGGACAAAAGTGTCAGCTAAATGACATGTAATGTAAAAGTGACTTGCTTATAGTGTGAGACGCTAATCAATTCAATGTTGTGAAGAGTTTACAGAGCTGTATGTGCTCCATAAGACTGAAACATGAAGAGATCTGCATATTTAGTCAGTTTACTGGTGTTCTCATTACTGCATGATGTGAACATATACTTATTTAAATAAATTGCATTACATTTTAAGAAGTGCTTTACAGACTTTGTAAGGCACTTATTATATTTGACTTTGTATATATATATTTCATTTTGTATTTAATTTATTTATATTTGTCTACTTTAATCTTAATCTGTATTGTATTTTAATGTTATAATAGTAATAATAATAATTACCATTCTTATTATAATGTTTTGTAGTAGTATCATTATGCTTATGATTATTATTATGGTTATAAGTATTTTCTCTAATCTTATTTTATGTTAATTGCATCTTTAAAAGGTGTTATAGGGGAATAATATGACGTTCGGGGGATATGATAAAAAAAAAATGAATAGCAGAACTGCTCATGCTGCAGGTGTAACGGTTCAAACGTGGTGTTGTGCTTTTATCGTCACACTGCAGATGTGTTGTTTCCTTTGACATGTGCTAGTATCCGAGCGAGAAGGGGGGCTCGTCGCTCAGCCATGGGTGGGATCCGGTCTGGTACAAATCGCAGCTCTCTGCAGCGCATCACGTGTGCGTCTGTGTGAACACGGTGTTCAGTGGACAGCGCTCCAACCCCACTCTGTCTATAAAGACACTGCGAGGGGCGTGTGCGCGCTCAGACAAGGTGACGGAGGGTCGTTTCACACTGGAGCACCGGGATATTTCATTCATGCGTCTTTTGTCCTTCTTGGATTCTTCAGAGGCATTCACAGGCACCGAGGAGCGCCAGAGGTGGGAAGTTGCGAGTTGTGTAAGTATCATGATGTTCTTTTTCGATCAGACTCACTGCCATTCAGTCAAACCACCTAGAGCCAAGTTGTGGTTCTAGGTGAACGCAGGTTTAAGGGAGAGAGTGAAATCATGTCAGTGTCAGTGAAGCATCAAGTCTGCATCACTTAACCGGTGCAGTGCACAGAGGTCTCAGCTGAAGGGGATGCCCTGCATCCACTGAGAAATAAAAATAATTTAACAATTAACATGTGTGCATTTCATATCAGTATAATGTGACTGTTGCCTTCATCAGAAACTGCTTTAAACTCAAGTTCATCATCTGCCTTTTTAAAATGTTCTCAAAATTACTGTCAGGGATCCTGGTCAGGAAGGACAAATGATAAAATAATAATGGCAATACACAAAAACATTATAATTAGACACAATATTGTTTAACATGTACAAAGGGCAAAGTGGTACTTTATAGCCTATAGCAGTTTGTCAGAACAAATAAGAATCAAAGGACCCTGATTTAAAGAAATCAGGGGCCATAAAGGGGCCACAATTTACGTCTCTGTGTGTGTGTGTGTGGTGTGGTGTGTGTGTGTGTGGGGGGGCTTTACTTGTATGTCTTGCATCAATGCACAATTACAGACTCAGTATGTACATTTATGTAATTCCTTGTTTACTGTTAGCTCTACAGCTTTAATTCAAAGCCACACATTGTCGAATATTGATCCTTGTTCAAGCACATTGTGTACTTTGAAAAACTGCCCTATCAAATTGTCATATTCACCACGACTACTTTATAAAAAAAAAAAAATGAGTGCTGACAGGACAGGGATAAACTTCAGGGGGCCACTCAGGTTTCAACCGGGGTCAGTGCCCCCCTGACCCCCACCCTTAGATCTACACCAGTAGCCCACATGTCAGACTAGTAGATATTACGTTTATATAGCTTGAAGAGTCTACTGGAAATTACAGAGAGGCAAATGGGACACAGGGGACCTGTTATCAGAGAGGAGAAAGTGCTGAACTCACCTTTGGGAAACTCCCCCTCCCCTCTGTATAGACTTGAGTTAGCAGTCTTTTATAAATCCTATAGTGGCTCAGGAGAGGGCAGAGAATAAAAGTGTGTATAGTGATTGAAGCCCCGAGCAAAGCCACTGATAGGGACAAGCTATGAAATGTGTTAAAAATATGAAATATTTTGACTCTAGTATGTAGAAATCTTCCCAGTGCTCATGTGTGGGAAACAGCCATTAGACTGTTGGAGATGAATCGCTCCTACTGTACTCTGTGTGCATTGGTTGTAAGAAACAAAGGCAGCTCATGTAAACACGGAGGTCATCAGAGTTTATAGACCTGCTGTGCCTACATGCAGTTCTACTGAATGTCCATTAATGATAGATGAGCATGCACGCCTGTGTGTCGTCAGCTCCACCTACATTTTGTTTCATGCGGAGTTCAAAGCCATGATTCAGTTTGTTGCATGGAGCGGGGATCTTTAGGGAGATTTCATGAGCCTAGTGCCTTTTAAATAGTGTCATCTTTCCCCATCACCAGAGACCCATAATCAAACTAGAATGACAGCAGGAGAGCTCATACCTCTGCTAAGGCCCAACAGTCCCCTTTTGAAACCACATTTGAATTTGCTTGATCTGGATTTATTCGGATCTGCACCAGATTTCACTCACTGGTAAATATCTGTTCCCTAAATAAACCAGATTTTGTTTTCATCGAGATCCATGAATTATTCTCTGAATGTCTGTCCCGCAATCTTAAAGAGACCGGGAAAAACATCCTGGATCCACCCTCCTAACCAGATCTGCAACAACATTTAATGTTTCAATCCTTTCACCAAGTTTAATCGTATTCCATACAGTAGTTTTTTTTTGCATATAATCCTGCAACATAACCTCCTTGATCATCACTTGTCGTATGGTTACTAAAACGACACACTTTTCCGGTCAAACTCTTTGCTTTTCTCTTTAGTTGGCTAAAAGTGTATTTTCATTTTTCCCCAACCCTGTTTGCTTTTACATTACTGGTCAGATTGCATCGGCAAACCAGCATGAAGCTCTGTACAGCGCATACCTCCGCTTAAACCAAATATTCCCTTTAGATTCAATCCAGCTGCACCAAATTTCATTTCATTTCATTTCATTCATAAAAAATCTACCTAAATGTGCCAGATGTTTTTCATCAGGAAGGATAAATAATCAAAGAAACTGTTAAAATATATATTTCATAATGTTGGGTCATCTAATCTGCATCCACATGAAGTTATGTGGGTTCTTCCCTGACCCACCGCATCCCTCCGCCATGTTTCACTGCAATGTGTTCTGTAGATTTTGTGTAATCTTGTTTACATGCCAACAAACAGACAGGGGTGGTGAAAACATAACCTCTTGGTGGCTGTATATATCGGTTGTCGTTTCATGCCCACGCTCATGTTAACATTATGTCCCCTCCTGGTTTGCTCCTCGTTGCCAAACAGTGTATTTACATTTTTGTGTTTACTTTCACATCGCTGGTCAGATTGCATTTGCAAAACAAGTGACTTGTAAATATGATATTATTATGCTATAACATTGCCATCGCAAAAGAAGAAGAAGAAGAACTGTGGCTGAAAGGACTCAGCATGTCTGCCCATGATTTTCAGCCCAATGATTACACTTAATCCTCATTGTGTTTTTACTTTGCATTTTTTTCGCTTGAGTGCTATGAATCCTCTCAATGTTAACATTTGCCTTTTATTAAAAATACTTTAAGTTTAATCATTGCCACTGAACAGGTTATTCTAAAAATGTAATGAAAGTTCCCTTTTTCTTTCCTGTCTACCTTTGTCATTTTGATTCTAACTGATTCGTTGCAGTTTCCTGTCCTACCCGCAGACTCTTGGTTTGATTCACCTTCTTGTGTGCACTGTGTGTTGTTAATGTGAGCATACCTGGCCTTCGTGTGTGAACACAATCAAGAGTCGGTATACCAACTATGTCATGACATGCTGTGCATTTCTTAAATCACAGAATCAACATTTGCAATTGTATGATCATGTCAAATACTTCTGCTCGCTTCAGCCTTGAATTGTACAAATATTCATTCTTACATACATGATATTTATATCCTCTTTGTCATTCGTGCTTCCTCTGCTTGAATCATATGAGATTTGTGACTCATTCATGATCTTGACCCACTTATTACCAGGGTGAAAGGAAGCAGATTATCCAGGGGAAATTACAACTGACTGTAATTCAAGGAATCTCTTTGTTCATGCTTACGTGTAACAAAGGAAACAACAAACATATAAATACATTCCATTCAGCCCATGGGACATCTTATTCCTAGAACATGTGCCAGATGAATCCACAGATCTCTGCTGATCTAAATCTGAATTCCTTCCTATAGGTGTGAGTGAGGACAGCCAAAGTAAACATTCTGCAGCAAAAGCCGCCGCTCAGGCAACGCACAACAGGAGGCTGAAATGAAGAAGAAGGACAGGTCAGCCACAGGCAGCTGGAAGTTAGACAACAACCAGATGTCCTCTGCAGTGAAGAACTCCTGCCATCCCGATCTGAAGGTATTGTACTTTGAGGAGAAATGAGATCCTCACTGACCAGCCCCTGAACCTTTAGCCAAACCATGCCAAAATAAAGTGAAGCATGTTCTGATATGTGTCTTAAGTAGACAGACAGCTGACCGTCATCTGACCGGCCAAGAGAAGACAAACCAATATTACTGGAATCACATTGGCATAAGAAACTGAGACAGGTTACATGTGTTGGTTTCCATATGTGTTTCCTGTAGAACATATAGTAGGCATATGTTGAAGCCATTGTTCAGCAGGGGCCTCCTACACTTTGTTTAGCCCGGTCATTTAGAAAGCAGATTATCTACACACAATGAGCTGGATAAAATCACTTGGGTAACTGCAGGAAGGTATTACTAAGGAAGCAGTGAGTGACTGTTTGTAAAGCAATGAATATCTGAATTATAGAGGAAACAAGAGCAATCGCACAAACTCTGCAGGGTGTCGTCTAAGTGAGGGTGAGCGCTGACCATGTCGGCAGTTACTTTTATACTCGGAAGCGTACTTGCAACTCGCGTTCAAAGGATAACACTCCTCTTTTGATTGGTGGATCAGGAACATAACAGTATTTGATTTGTTTGTGTCAGTCCAGCCCCTTGCATTTCGCCACTGAGGGAGCTTTCACTAACCAGTGACAGGTCGGCGGTCGTTTTTTCTCTGTCTGTGACATCGCGCCCCCCCCCCCCCCCCCCCCTAGAGAGTGTTTGCGCCCCCCACATTGAGAACCACTGTTGTAAGGTGTTGAGTGTAGCAGGTCCCTCTGCCCTTTGGACCGGGTATTAAGTGGCTCTGAAAAAATTCCTTAGACATAGTTTGTACTTCGGGGCAGAACAGAGGGTCTGTACCACCTGCTTGGATTAAGAAGCACATTGGACAATAATTAAAAGCTGCTTAGTGAAATGCTTCAGCTACAAGCAGCAATAATGAGGAATTTCAGTCACGCTGCCGTTTTGTCCTCATGTGTTTTTATTCCTTCTGTGTGGTAATCCCACTGTGAACCTCACATGAAACATTTGTTTATCTTGAGAAGCTGACTCTGTCTTTTGCTGCCGCTGCTTCTGCTGCAGCAGCAAACCTTTCATTCAAATATTGTGAGGTACAGGTAGCTGTCAAATTGCTGTTGCCACAAAGTAGCAAGTTGTTTTAGACTCTTGCTGGTTTATTTCTCAAGTTCAGACTTAAAAGAATACTGCTATTATGGTGCATTCACATCAAGCACGCCACAAATTTACTCCTGTATTCATCTAGATGTTTTAGATTGTCAGACATAAAATATCCAACTAGAAAAGATGTTGTTTTCACCATGTTTTTAGTCTTAATGTCTTCTATTCGCACAAACACCATGCTATTGATTATCCCTTTGATATTAACCAATACAACTAACAAGGGCTTTTAAAGAGTTAATCGCTAAGTACCTCTTATCAGAGTCAAAATTCTCTCAGAAATTGTTAAAATAAATAAATACAAATCGTGTCACACAGAGAATAAGCATTAACCATAACAGGCCCAGTTAATGCAGTCGTAGGAAAACCGTCGTGCCCCAGCATTCCTGCAGCAGCATTACATCCGAATATACTGGGCAACGTGGAAACATAATTATATCCTTGACATTAAAACAAAGCCTGCACTTACCTTAAGAGGTGTGCAGCAGTTTGATGGTTGCCATAGCTCCTCCGCGCCTTCTTATCTCCATGCAATTTTATCATTTATTTGCAGTGATTGACAGCGGTGGTAGCCACGTATCCACCCACTGGACAAAAAGAGACATCACGTTCATTGTTTACTGAGCACGCTTTAAGCATTCAAATGTACTAATGTGCCAAATACACTTTACATGGACCAAGTGGTTAACTTAAGCAATGCACTTCTTTTTTTGTGTTTCGGTTTTTAATGCCAATTCCTTTCAAATTTGGCACAAATGTTCATTAATGCTAATGTTTATACGGAATACTTTTATGTGGCCAAAAGTCAAAGGTCAAGGTCACCCCTAAACATATATGTGGCCTCTTGAGCGTCACATCTCAAGCTGCTTTTAGGGAATGAGTTCTTATATATGCAATGGGATTGGCTTCTCTAATCCTCCCATTGTTAGTGACAGTCAGTGTCCACAGGTGGCTGAGCACAAATAGGAGGAAGCTAAATATGGCCAATACAAAGCTGGATCTGCAGTGCAAATTTGCATCAAACATATACACACTCATTTGCATTCCCCAAACCACAAGATAGGGACTATTGTTAAATGAACGCACTCGGAACATAGTTTTGTTTTACTGGTTAAAAACATATTTTCAGATTTCTCATGTTTACTTTCCGCCAACCGACTTAATTGACCATGAGTTATAAAAATCCCCAAAAAGTAATGAAAAATATGATTTGTTTTGAGTGTGAATGGCGAGGAGAGATTATTCAGGATGGTTTTCACACTGTGCTCTGTCTTCTGTCTGTATGTGTGTAGATGTTCCTGGCAGCCCTGTCCTTCGCCTACTTTGCCAAGGCTTTATCAGGCAGCTATATGAAGAGCACAATTACACAACTAGAGAGGCGATTTGACATCTCCAGTTATCTGATCGGCATCATAGACGGGAGCTTCGAAGTAGGTGAGTTTCTCAGTGTTTGTCTCTTATCACTCTGCCTATCCATGGACTTTGCATTTGGAATCATTTAGACGCTGATGAGAGTAGATTGATAATTTGCCCGCAGCATGTCAGCCGGTTTGACAGTACCTCATATATGCAACCCCCCATTGAGCTTTGAATAGTCACCGCTCGCGTAACAAATTGACTCTTAATGAGAGAAACCTAATTTGACGTCTGCTTGGAGAGGAATATGATATGAAGAATAGTTCATAGTACATGTGTGCTGATTTACTAATTATTTACACTGGCTTTGATCAAAACCTATAGAGCTATAATCGACTGAGGCACATCTGTCCTTTACATGGTGTGAACACCCAGCTCGCAGTGACCGACTGTGCGCAACTTGCAGACACACACTCAAATATTAAAGAGCCCTGATTCGTCCAGTCAATGTAATCTTTCCAAATGAACAAACAAAGACACACAGCATTTGTCAAGGTTTTTGCATTGAAAGACAAAACCAGACCAGTGTCAAGAAATAGGACAAGGACATGAAAAAGCCGTGTCCTGTTTCCCAACACATCCTCTGTCAACCAGGTGTATGTGTGCGGTCGTCAGAATGTAAAGACTAGCTCTCCCTGCCGGAGCAGCACTTGAATATGGTGATCATACTGTGTGGCATACGGATCAGAAAATCACAATAGCCAACATCTGACAGTCAAATCCCTCCATATACAGTATATCAGAGGCAGTGTTTACAGGAGTTCACATGTGCCGGCACACATCATGAGATGAATAAATAAAAAAGAATTAATTTCATGTTATCAGATCTGAAGACCCTTTTCATGCAAGTAGAAACTGTAAACAGCTTTGATAGCATACTGTAATTAGGATCTTCTCTCAAGTGGGTCTCATGTTTTATGCCTTTGACTCATCCTCTGATCTTCTCCACCCTCTAGGGAATTTGCTGGTGATTGTCTTTGTGAGCTACTTCGGTGCCAAACTCCACCGACCCAAGATCATAGCAATCGGGTGCATCTTGATGTCTTTCGGGACCTTCTTGATCGCCATGCCGCATTTCATCATTGGCCGGTAGGAAAACTGTCATAACTGTATTTAACACTGTCAGCACAATGCAGTATGTGTTATTTAGACCATTTAATCGCTGATTAATGTGTTCACAGAGTATCTAACGATACATGACCCTTTCTTCCTCCACTTGTTTAACAGTCACATTGATATTTTGTACGCAGCTATAAGATCGAAACGTCTGTTAGATCTTCATTGAATTCCACCAATAGCCTCTCTCCGTGTCAAGTGAGCTCACCTGAGTCCATCAGGGCAGGTGACAGACCCTCCATACTGCCCCCTAAAGGTAAGATCAGTGCTTCTTACTGTGCTCAGTCAGGAGATTGGTCTGAGTCAGAGACTGTGTATAAAGATGGACGACATGATGGCTCTCCAAAAGTGACGCCAAAATCCTCATCGTACCCTGGTGGCTGGCTGCAGTATTGGTCATAAACCTCCATGAACAAAAGTAAAAAGTGAAAGTATACATGAAAAAAACAAATGGTTTCTCTCACTTAAGGCAGTTAAGTACTAAGGTAGGATGATCCAGTTCTCATTTAACCAATAAGTTTGTTTTTATTTAGTTACTTGATTAATGGGGTGATGAGACATGATCGAGAAGTGGAGACGTGTCATCCGTCATTATACACAGTCTGTGGTCCGCATCATAATGATATTATTAAGTCAAAGAGGAACATTCTGTCACTTTCTGAGACTTTCAATTCTAGGTCCACTCAACTCATCTCCTTTTTTTCTGTCAACTTTCGAACTGCAGGATGCGTGCGTGAGTCCAGTGTTTCGATGTGGATCTACGTGTTTTTGGGGAATGTCCTGCGTGGGATTGGAGAGACTCCAGTACAGCCTTTGGGAATCTCCTACATTGATGATTATGCACAGTCTGAGAATGCTGCCCTCTATATCGGTAGCGTACCTTATTTTCTGTTTATGTTTACACCTATACCATGAAAATTAAGAATATTTTTTGAATCATCAATTTTGGTAGCAGATTTTTTTTACAGTCTTATTTTAGAATTACAATATATAAAATTTTCAGCCAACTGGTAATAATAAATAATCTGTTATATACATATATAAATTCCCTGAATATTCTCTAATAGTCATGTCTAATGTTCAGACTGTATTTTATCAGATAAAATATGGTCATTAGACAAATTGAATGTCATTATGATTATTTAATTGACTTTACCACATAATCTTATGTTTTACAGTAGCAAGTGATAACAGATAATATCTTTGTCGTGTATTACAGGTTGTGTCCAAACAATATCAATAATTGGTCCTGTGTTTGGCTACCTGCTGGGGTCGCTTTGTGCCAAAATCTATGTCGACATTGGTTATGTGGACATGGGTGAGTAACATTACATCATTAATAAACTGACTGACTGAGCTTGAACTTGGTATGGATTTATTGTGGATTAGCATTTGTGCACAATCACAAGCTACACCAGCACTCCACTGTGGAGAGCAGGATTTGGTAAGTGGTTGTTGTACGTGACAGTTTTAAAGCGTGTGCATCCGACAAGCTGATATGTGACGCTTTGCAACTACTTGTGCCTGTTGCATTACTTCACTGCTTCTGGGCCAAATATAGCTGTAGGCTCCACTGGACATGTCAGCACACCCTGTCATAATCCCTTTTGCCTGGGACTGGGATTGCCACAGTTAGCATGTGTTACAACCCTGCCCTGTCTGCAGCATCTGCTAGCTCCCTAAAAATGCGGGAGAGGCACAAGAGAGCCATCTGAAGACTACCTTCCTGTTCCTGACCGGACAGGTTGCAAAGTTAGAGACACGTGATGGCCCCACTGTTAGCCAGATGGGTCTGTGTAGTCTCATACATGCAGTATAATCTTACTGGGAAGGAAACACTTTGAAGCTGTTGTAAACCTTTCAGTGGTCTCCTCATGTTGCGTTTGAACATTTACCAAAGCCCAAAGGTTGACCTGTATGTAAAGCATTTTGAATCAAGTCTGTTCATGAACTGTATTATTTAAATAGTCATGACTTGCTTAACCTATTATTACCTATATTTAAATATAGTTAAAAGAAATATGTATCTTAATTATATTCCTCCGTGAAGCAAATGAATGAAAATGACCCATTGGTGATGACGTTATCTTTTTCTTCTCTTGGCAGAGACTGTGACTATCACGCCCGGGGATGCCCGCTGGGTGGGGGCATGGTGGCTGGGCTACCTCATCACCGGCACCATCACTCTCATGTCCGCTGTTCCTTTCTGGTTCCTGGCCAAGTCGCTGCCAATCCCCGTGGATAAACACGACACCAGCTGCACTCCCGAGCAAACCAGGTTCATCAAAGATTCCCCGACCATGGAGCACAAGTTCAGACCAGAGGAGCCGGCTAATTTACATCAGATGGTCAAAGGTATAGAAAACGACGATTGCAGTGAATATCGAGTATTGTCATTGCGATGTGTTCAGTCAATTGAATCTGTGTGACCAATTTCTCAAGAGAAATAAGCTGATTTCAGAAATGCACTGAACTAATCTCATATTGAATGGCTCTATGTGACAACACATGTGTGATTCAGACATTCTTCTTTGAGTTTCTCGTGCCAGCCCTCTGATAATAATTTCCAAATGAGCCCATGTGAGAATACAGCAGGATATTGTCCAGGGGATTCACCTCAAGCAAGTGGGCGTGTTGACATGTTTCGAACACGCAATGGATGCACAACTGACAGAGATGCCAACATGATAGACAAGAGAACGAGATTCAAGTGTGTTGATGTTCTGTAAACAGATGACGTGATCTCCTTTGCGAAATTTGAACGTCATGTCATGCTTCATGTATTCTCTGGCCAGGCGCTAGCCCTCAATCTTCTGCTGGTTTCTGAAGATTTGTCCTGAAAGCATCTAACATGGACATCTAACATGGACAATATCCTGCAGAGTTTGTGTCTGATAAAAGCTCTATTTCCATATATCTATCTCTATAAGAACATGATTTATTTAAACTTTACTTCCTCTTGTGATTTAAAATGTTGCCCTCAGGTCTAAAAACAACTTGTTCTGCAGGTTTTCCCATTATACACTTCGAACACATTTTAGGGTCTACCTTTGAATGCCACATGCTGCGGATTACAATCTATACATTCCGAGAACATGTGTGTCTTAACCCCTAAACAACTGGTGTCCTGGTCGTTCAGTGGTTAAGACGGCCATCGTGAACCACAAGGCTCCAGTTTGAGTCCGACAGGTGACATTTGTTACATCTCTCTCTCTCTTTTCATAGAATTTCTTCCAGCATTAAAGAGTCTTCTCGGAAATCCTGTGTACATCATCTACTTATGTGTGACCATCATTCAGTTCAACTCTCTCATCGGGATGGTCACCTACAAACCAAAGTACATTGAGCAACACTACGGCCAGTCGGCATCCAAAGCCAATTTCCTCATGGGTAAGCAGACTATTGATAATTCAGAATGTTTCCTTGTTTCATGATGTTCATATGCTAATTTGTCTTTTTAGCAGATAAAACAGTTAAAATCAGGGGCCCTAAAGGGGCCATTATTTACACAGAGGGGCCATTTACATGTCTAACATCCATGCACAATTTCTGATTCAGTAACCTCCGCATTTAAGTTAGTCCTTGTTTACTGTTACCTCTATAACTTTGAATGTATTTTGAAAATGATTCCATAGAAAATATTTATTTCGACAAATTGTCAAAATATTGTTCGTCAGATTAAGATGCATTTACGTGCTTTACATGAAACATCAACGAGACTACATTGAAATGAATGAGCATTCCGACTTTGATCCTTTTTGGCTGGCGGCTTGTTTTGCGTGAAGATTTCACCTGACCCCTGAGTCCTTTTAAGAAAGCATTGCGTTCTCCCGTCTGGTCAGGCACGATCAACATCCCGGCTGTGGCCCTCGGGATGTTCTCCGGAGGCGTCATCATGAAGAAGTACAAGCTGGGTATCATGGGAGCAGCTAAATTTGCCTTCGGGACGTCACTGCTGGGCTACTTCCTGTCACTCTTTTTCTTCGCCATGGGCTGTGATAACTCCAACGTGGCAGGGATCACTGTCTCATACACTGGGTATGTGATGTGTGTGTGTATATGACTGTCATTTTCAAAGTCATTGATCACAGCTAGCACACTTTGCAAACAAATAAATATAGATATTTGCTGATACATGTAATGGGGTTAGGAGATGCAAAGTACTTGAAAGTAAATCTAAAGATACACAATGTACTCAGGTAAAGTAATAAAGTAAATGTACTTTGTTACAGTCTACCACTGCCATTTGTATTGTGTTGTTGAACCTCAGTTCTGTCTCATTTCCAATGTGCAGTCAATAATAAATGTATTATCTTTTCACGGCGACACATGCAGGGTGGAAGGTTTGCCTCATCAGGAGCGCTCTCTCTTCTCTGACTGTAATTCGGAGTGCTTGTGCTCGGGAAGGGAGTGGGACCCGGTGTGTGGAGAGAACGGGATCACCTACGTGTCCCCGTGCTTGGCTGGGTGCACATCGTCTTCTGGATCCGGGAGGAACACGGTCAGACACGCAAGACTGTCATCATTACACATCTATAGCAACCTACGCCTCGCTGTTTGTTTGTGTTTTGTTTTGTTTTGTTTGTTTGTTAGCTTGTTTGTAAACAAGTTTTTTTAAGTTTTTCCATTATTCACCATATTCCGAGGGGATAAGTAATGAAAATATTTATATGGGCTTGGGGAATTTTGTGCAGCTTGATTGAAGCTTTTGGCCCCTGGCGGAGGTGTGCACTTTACCGAGTGCCATTGTAGCTCTTTGTTACACAACTGGAAAACACACATTTATAGATTGCTGCTGTTTCTTCTGCTGTTTGATGTTACACCTCATAAAACAGTTTTTGTTACTACTCATTTCTAAACAGCGGCACATTTACGTAAAGTGTTTCCTGCTCATTTCATCAAATTATTTTCCTACTCTGTTTTAGGTTTTTGACAATTGCAGGTGTGTGGCTGCGGCTAACACCCAGCCCGGAAATCTGACGGTCAGCCTGGGCCAGTGTCCGCGCGGGGACAGCTGTGAAAAAATCTTCCCATACTTCCTGGCTCTGTCCGTCCTCAGCTCGTTCATCATCTCTCTCGGGGGAACACCAGGCTATGTGCTGCTCATCAGGTCTCTCCACAACTCCTCTTACCAGCTCAAAAGAATCGCTTCATTATCCTCACACGCAGTCTGTGTTTTGAACCAGTGCATCACCTTGACAAATTTAAATCTCTGCAGTTATCAGGAAAATATGTTCACCTCTTTACGATACAGTGTTATTGATGGAGATACAGGGGGGCTGGGGTGCTGATAGAAAATCTATGTAATACCTTTATATTAAATGCAGGACAATGTCTGTGATTTCTTTTTAATAGTTAGACATTTCATACCAGTCTTAGAATAAGTTTGAGATGACAGACATCAAACCTGGCTTTTGCACCATTTAAGAAATTATACATGTTTTTTGAGTCATATCAAATTCAGATGTTTAAGATTGAAGATTTTATGTCTTAAAGCAAATTATCAATATAATGCTCACACATACTGTTTTAAGTCTTACAATAAACATTTAAACAATTGTCTGTTGTCAGGATGAAGAGTTAAGTCTTCCTTAACGCCTCTCATTGTTTCTGTAGATTAATTAAACCTGAGCTGAAATCACTCGCACTGGGGATCCACACATTGGCCACACGCACACTCGGTGAGAACCTTTCAATTGTTTTTGTTGTGAGACTGTATAACTGGGTTTTTGTACATTTGGAAGCAAATCATTACTTCTAGCTCTTCATTTGCTTATTATTTATTATCTATTTTTACCCTGTATTTGCCGTTGATTTAAAGTAACAAGTTATTTTAAATTGTACAACAGCTGGAATACCTGCCCCTATATACTTTGGAGCAGTAATCGACACAACATGCCTCAAATGGGGATACAAGCTGTGTGGAGGAAGAGGATCATGCAGAATATATAACACTGCAGCTTACAGGTAAATAAAACTCAGTGCACAACATCAAGTTGGAATCCTTTTAAACTCAAAGTAAAATATAAGTACACTGGCAGTACGGTGAGCCCATTAACAAAATAAAACATAGAGGAATCACCCTGCTTATATATTATTTATGAAAGATATTGAACAAAACATTCTCCACTAGAGTGGTGCCAGAGGGAAGGTGATGTGAGTTCAAGAATGGCTTGGGTACTTGGCTTTTTGAAAAATTATCTTTTGTTTACCTTGTTTTTTTTTCCCTATAAAAGTAAAATTAAATTTGATAGAAGAGAAACACTGTTCAACCAGCTTGGATATAATTCACCCTAACAGTAATTTGTGTGTTTTGGCAGGATAGTGTACCTGGGCCTGGTTCTGGGCTTGAGGACAGTCTCCTTCTTCTTTTGTATTTTTGGTTTTGCAGTCTTCAAAAGACATATTAAGAGGGAGGAGAAATGCGCCCTGACCAATGGGAACGCAGAGATGGAGTCCTTAAGGAAAGAGGAGGATAGCTCCACGCACTCTGAGCAATTTGTTCTGGCCTTGGACCTCAGTCCTGACAGAGAAACTCGCTTGTGAGCCCCAGCACAACCGGTTGGTCTCTTCTGAATCCGCTCCAGGGAGCAGCACCTCAAGTGTGCAGAGGAACACACACTGCAGAGGAACACACACTGCGGGAGCATTTCAGAGCACACAAAATAAAGTACAGAATAAATCTGTGCAGGATTTAATGAAACATAAGATTACTGACAAAGAGCCACTTTATAAACATGCTGCTTCAGGAATGTGTACATTTGTGTTTGTGTTTTTTCATGAATTGAAAACTTTTTTAGAAAAGAAACTATTGTAATTGTGTTTTGTATAATATGTTTGTTTTTTTGATGAAACTTGACATAATCATTTCTCAGATTCAACACATATTATGGTGCCTGAATTCATGGCTTCGCCTCCACTTTGGCAGAGATTCCTGCGTTTAACAGGCCTGAAGACAGTTTCTGTGGCACATCTGCTGGAATGAGTGTGAGCGAGGCTACACTGAGACAAAGTTGATGTTCGAACCCGCGAACGACTGAGGTCAGCATCCTGATCAAAGCAGCAGAGGAACAGCTGCCCACAGAAAGATGATATGTTGAGGCCAAGCTATCAGTCCAGATGTAGAATAAATCATTCCTGCCGTAGAATCGTTGTTTCATTACAATCTGTGGCCTCGGCAGCCAAACTTGTCTCCATGAGAGGGAGAAGCCATGTCTGCTGGTGAGGACTGTGATAAACAGCTTCAGAACAAGCTTGTGTTGGTGTCGAGGCCTTGGAGTCTTTTTGCAGCGTTGATTTACAAACCACATGTACTGTACCTGACTGCACATTGTATAATATATGTACAGTAGCCACCAGTGTGCCTCGTCATTATGGAGCTTCTTGCATTTTGTTTTCAAAACGTAATCTTATGTCTGTGTGGTATCGGCCTTTTTCTCTGCATGACCGTGCGGAACACACAGTCAAGGTTCGTTGTTTGTTTTCAATGTACATACTGTATACCAATGAAACTACAAATTACAAAAACAAAGTCAAAATCAGTTTGTCCCATTTTACTATATGTTGGAACAAAGATAGATCTTTAAACACACACCTCTGCAATGGCCCATGAACAGTCTACGAATGAACCAAGCTTTTAATCACTGCATCCGGATTTTTATTTGGATTTGCACCAACTTGCACACACTCGTAAACATCAGTTCCTTAAACCATTTTTTTCATTAAGATCCATGAATAATTATTATTTGAGATCAACGAACATGTTTAGAAGCACTCTATCTGACTTTGTCAAAGAAAGTGAAAAAAAAAAAAACTGGATCTGCCCCCTGATCCAGAACCACACAGACTTTAATGGATTCTTCCCTATCTATACTGCATCCCTCCTTTTGGTTAAATCTGTCCAATAGTTTTTGCGTTGTCTTGCATACAAACAAACAAACAAACGTGCATACCAACCAACCACCTGACAGGGGTGAAAACATAACCTGCTTGGCAGAGTTAATCATGTGATTAAACTTTAATATGAATAAAGTCTGCTTTTGTCCAGGTTTTATTCATCAAAACTTCTAAAACATACAAATAAATGTGAAATACATGTCACACTATAGTAGCTTAGCATTAGCATGAATACCATCAAAACTGGAGATAATGCAGCATGTTTCAGTAAACTATGGTGATCTGGGGTTATTAATTATTATTCAAAATTAGTATTACTGATAAGCATAAGACCCTAAGGAAATATTAAGAGATGTTTTCCCTGCATTTGTCGAGTGAATAGATCGTTGAACAAAACACAAAACAACCTTATGTACGTTCAGCCTTTTTCTTTTGTGTGTTTAATGCTGACGAATGAAACATGTGCCTCAGTTCAGATATGTAGGTAAATGAAAGCGCAACACAAATGTGGTGGTGAGCTACTGCACAACGCACACAGCTGTAACGAGAAGACAGAGGACAAAACGACTACTGTAACTGTTCCTGTGGTTACTGATCCTTTTTGTCTTCTGCACTCTGGAGATTCTGTGGATAAAAAAAATAAATGGTAATAAAAATTAAAATTGTACCATTTTTTTGTATTTCTGTATTCTGTGTATTTGCATGTATGTGCACCTGTGAGTGTTACCTGGAGTTGATGGTGTTCCGTCAGTAGTCGGTCGTACTCTTGTGCCAGACCTCTCGCCTGCCTCTTCATGGCTTCTACCTCAGCGTGAGACTTGTGCACGGCTGCGGGCACACACAGTCCCACGTCTATAAATTGCTCTGTAAGCAGTATGCTGCATATGCAAGACGTGACCCGCAGTGGCTCATGCTTTTTATGTATAATTTTTTGCATCAACACCGCTTTGCTTTGTGTAACTGAATGCAGAGTGTGGTGTCAGAAGGCAGCACGGATTACTCACCCTCGTCCGCGGTCTTCAGTTGACCTGCCAGCTCTTCCACCTCTAGCCTCACTTGCTGGTTTTTTGATGACGTGGAGTTTTCCTCTTCCAGGAGCGCCTGAGCACAAAGGATTTTCTCTAATTACTGAGCTTAAAGGGTTTATCTTAACAGCCCCAAAACAGGGTACATACAAAGTAGGAACCATATCGAAAAACAAGATTGCGCTGCCGCTTACAGAATATTAAATCAGTTGACATGACCCACAAAAACGTCAACCTTGGTGGATGGTACGTGATGTTAGACTAGTTAGTGCCTATTTGAGGACAAGAGTAAAACTTCAGGTCATCAAGGACTGATTAACTGTATTTCTCACATGTTTGAGCTTCAGGTTGTCCTCCTGGTACTGCTTGGCCGCTTTGACTGCATTGTCTATCTGCGCCTGAAGGCCGTCACTGCTCTCCAGTGTGACAGCAGCCTGGTTTAGCAAGGTGACAATCCGGCGCATGATGCTGTGGAAGGAAGTGGAATAAATCAAAACATGGGACCTCAGGAAGTAAATCGGAAAAGGTCAAACACGAAATAGGCATTTGTGTGGACGGTATATTGATGTTCATTCTTGTTTTCTGAATGAATGGAGAGAAATAACACTGACAGCCAGAGGAAGAGAGAGAAGCCAGATAAGTAGAGGTTCCTCTGGGCTCTGAACAGCTTCATGAGCACATGGTCGTACAAATTGGGGTTCAAGTTGGCGTCTTGCATGGGCTCGGGCCCCGAGTATTTCCTCACCTCACGGAGGGCATCTGAAGGTGAGACAGGAGATAGAAAACATTACCACTGCTGCTTGACACACAGCATGTCAGTGTTGTCAGTATTAGTCTGTGTCATCGCCCACAGCAGATTGTGTCTGACTCACAGGAGACTGCTTACCAAGGAAGAGAACAATGAGGACCATGATCATAGTAAAGAAGCATCTGTTCCAATATGGCGATAACCAGTTCCATATTCTCCAGTTGAAAACCAAACGCCATCTGAAAAAGTAGGTCAAGAGGAGACTGTGAGTGGAGCTGCCATAACAAACAGCGGATCTGTCTAGAAAGGATGTTGTCTCACTCTGCTGGTGATTTGTGGGAACTGCATCTTTCAGTTTTATCATTTTGCAGCTCCACATAGCTAAATTGTTTTGGTCCAGATTTGGTCCACACTGCCACATTGTTTTTCAGACCACATACTGAGTGGACCTAACCTGCTTCTGTTTGCCAGATCTGGGCTGTAAACCACAGCAAAACCGCAAGACAACCAAAAGTGCAAAAGGTGGCACGAATTAGTTTTATGCTGTTTGAGTCGTACTCACCATTCACAACATGGACCACTTTAGGTTCACATCCAGGTTACATGTTGCCTAAAGCACCGTATGTTTGCCAAATAAAGGCCCTTAATTTTCCGTTTCGGGATATTTGTGCCACCATTTTTGGGGGATGTTTAGGCCACTTTAGACTCACATCCCTTTTGTCTGGGTCAACGGAGGTCATGTAGTGCTGCAGCATTGCCTGGAGCGGCCCTCATCCTTATGCTATATGAGAAATTTGATTGAGACCACGATTTGTGTTACGGACCTTAGATGATGTTCTGTCAGACAACTCACGTTCGATCATGTAATATATTTATTACAACAGGTTTAGTGTTTGGCGTCTAGGCTCCAACTTAATCACTCCCCCATATGATTACACAGGAATGATGGGAGTGATGAGCAAATACTTGTAACCCCCTGTTGGAGCCTACAGGTGGATGCTGGGCCTACAGGTGGATGCTGGGGTGGTGGAGGGGCTGAAGCAGCAGGTAGCAATACTGCAGCAGCAGTGCGAGCAAGAGGGGTTGATGGGAAATGTCTCTCTGGTTAAATAGACCACCTGATAAGGTGGGTGTGTATTATAGATGGTTGTGGAGATTGAGGTATGTCACATGATGTATGTCACATGATTGGCGCAGCGCAGCTCGAGTTGCCTGCCAGAACTAGCTCGCAGGCGTCGTCTTATTTGTGTGTTTGTGTATTAAACTGCGTTACCTCTGTGCTGATATGAAGGGTATACACAGGATGAGGCTGACGACTATCTCTCCATAGAGGAAGAGAGCCACAGCCGTCCACTGCAGAGTCATTGTTAATCTGAGAATAAACACAAATTGTATTATCAAGGTGTGTACTATGAACAGCCTTGATGTAATGTTAACCACTTCATTTTCAGACATAACCTGCCATTATCACACATACTTTATTTTTCCAATATGCAATATTGGTTAAATCAATTTATACAAGTATTAGTGAATGTCAATGTGAATTTATATTATTTTTCACTACTTGCCTATTATCCTGTGTACTCTTTCTACTACTACAATTGCTTCACATTGTGGATTAACATTCTGAGCACACAAAAACACAAAAACACACACACGCACAAACGCACCCACAACCTCACCCTCACACACACACACACTCACATGCACACACACACACAGTTGTTTCATACAACTAAAAATCTGCAGCAATCGTCCTCAGCCTTTAGCTATCGTTATACTTGTACCTTTAAATCTATCGTGACTCTTCAGCAGCTTTTGTTCTCATTTTCTTTAAGAGCAGGAAGGAGTCGATCTGTTCTGACAGATGAATAGAGTTGTTGTCTTACCAGGAAAAGTTGAGCGAGCAGAAGAATGAGAAAGTCCAGACATGCGCACACACAAGCTCTCTCCCACAGTCACAACAGCTGCTGGGAACCATCAGAGGACCTGCAGCCCTAAATAAAACTCTGTCATTGGTCAGCCCCTTCAGATTTGTTAAAGAACCCAACGTCCACACAAACCAAGTGCTTTATATCATGCTATTTAATAACTTAGAACAGCTAGATTTAAATGATTAATCATGAGGAGCAGTTCTCTCCCTCGTGTGTGTGTCTGTGTGTGAGTGTGTATGTTAGTGCCTTCTCACATTTCATGTCATGGTACAATAATAGTCCTTTGAGAAGAGACACTCACTGAATTTATTTATAGAATTAAGGACATCATGTTTTACATTTAACGCCAAGCTTAACAGTGAAATAAAACAAGCAGATCTAACACTTTAAATATCTCTGTGGATATGTCGACTTTTCTGGGCATTTCCTCTACAAAGCAAAGTGAACTCATGTCCACAAGGTGGCGACGTTATCTAATGATATAACATTCAGTAATGGCAGGAAGTAGAGGGTCCAAAATCCAAATACTCCTTATATTCAGAGTTTATATACAAAGAAGCAAAATGGCAGATAAAGACAAGAACACTTTATTTATACCGATCTTTCAAGACGATGTGATTCAAAGGCAAGAAAAAATCATTCATCAATGACATAAAAACAGGACATCAGGAAAACATTACATTTACATTTAAAAGACAATTATACAAAATGATTCAAACTTATCTACAGAGGCATTGAATTATTTGAAAGATTGAAATTGAAATTAAAACACATTCAAATTGTATTAGATTGCAATTAAAACAGCAGCAAAAACAAGAAAACAAACAGTTTAAGATTAAGTGGATTATATACGTAATAAATTAGTTAGCACACAATCATGTTTTAAGCCCTTATATATAATTAACTGAGTTTTAGCAGACCCAGCTTGACCATCTTAATTTTGTATATACAGTCTATGTTCATACAGTTAAACAGATTAATGATGTATTTAGACCCAAGAGCATTAAGTGGTTTATAGATTTTAAATTCGATCATTTGACACAAAGGAAGTCAGGGCTGTGCTTTGAGGACCAGTGTCAAGTTTCCCTCAATTTTAATTTGTTCTTGCTATTTTTCAAAGGCAGTTTAATAATGATTCTATGGTTTCACCTGTGGCATAACCACGCATGGATTTGTTGAATGCACTTACAAATTGTTGGGGACTGTAATCACCTGGTGACCCTGTTATGCAGAGTTGTGTCATTTGCGTAATTTGTGTTAAGAGATAATATTTTCCATAACCTCAACAAGAGGGAGTATGCAGATGTGAATAGAAGAGGCCCGAGAATGGACCCTTGAGTAACACAAAATATGATTTTCAGTTGCCTGCCTGTCAAACAGAATTATATGGCCATCTGAGATGTAATTGACGCATCAGTACTCAAGTAAATTATACTTAAACCTTTAATCAGTCTAGGTTCATAAAAAAAAATCTCATTCATAAAGAAAAGACTTGAAAACAACACTCTTTGTCTTTTTGTGTCTTTAAAAGTGAACACAAACAGCTGTTGGCTTGCTCACAAACAAATGCACTACATGATTGCTGCACATCAACAACAGGGACTTTGGATTTCTTCAGAATAGCCTTCAGTGTATTCTTAAATAATGAGGGGTTTTGACCCAATTCAGCTCCCTGGACTATTCTGTGTGTGTATTTGGCCTTCTCCACTGTATTCAGATTGCAAAGTGTGTTCACACAGGCCTCCTCTGTGAAGGGGACTGATAGCTGCTACCCTCTTTGACGACATGTCTCATGAGTGCTGAGCAGCAAAAGGTTTACATCTGCTCCCTGTGATAGCTTTTTGAGAGTGGGCAAATGACTGTAGCAGAACTGAATGTGCTTTGATTGCTCTCCTTTGGCTCGCCGTCTCAGGTCACAACTCGGGAGACGGAGCAGTCATTATGGTAAAAGGCCTGCGATGAGCCGATGGTCAGCTGGGGTATTATTATGTTGAGACTGTTCTTGGTGGAGTGTTGTCTATATGTATTTGTTAGTCCATATATATTTATGCCCAAGAGTCATTATCTAATCGTTCAAAATGACAGACTAAGTTAACTGGTTTAAACTGATGAATGTCCTACTGGGTTTATTCTTTTTTAATGGTTTTAGAATTTTTTTCTGTTCTATTTTTAATTTAGTTTTATTCTCTTTCACTTAGTATGATTGTAGTTTTTTTTGGCATCTCTTATCCAGGATGCCAAAACAGAGATTTAAATTAGATTTTTTCTAATTCACCACATATGAGTTATAATACTAAGTCCCCTTCTCCCTTTTGCAGTATGGGACTCAATGTTAAGTTAAAAAGCTTGAACAATGGTTTGATGTGACAAATCAAGGTTTAGATATATTGGTCCCATTGAGGACAGCTTCACACTAAGATTAACTAGCAATTCAACTGTTAACGTGTTCACCTTCTTTTTGGCTCCTCTGCCTGGTTAACACTGGTACATACTTCATTCCTTCACCCTGCAGGATTTCCCTCAGAACCTTCAGTTCGATTTAGGTCTCACAACAGAATTTTAAAAGAAATACACACAGGCAGCTGGTGCTCATCAATGTACTGATGATTCAACTGTAATATCTTTAAAAGTCCATAAAAACTCAACACTGTCTGCAGATAAAATCAATAGTACTTGTACTTCAGGAGCACTGGACACTCTGTAATTCTATTGTGACATGAGGACACTTGGAGGAAGATTGACTCCATTTAAAACGTGAAAGACTTTTGTGTTTGGAGTGAATACAGATGCTCAACATGTAGTTTCAGACTCAGGCTCCCAGGATGTGTTAGTGAGCTTCATTGTGTTTCTCCCATTCATATCAATCCATGTGGAGAGTTGAGTGGCAGCACAAGCCATGTCTGCAGACAGTAGTCACCACTGTGAGGAGAGCTGGTAGGCAGCGATCTGCCTTCTCCCCTCTCACTCACAGGGGTTGTCACTGTCCCAGCCTGACATAGCTGTGTATGCTGGAGTATACACGCACAAACACACACTGGCACGCTAACTGGCAGGTGCACATACACACAGTGACTGGGCGTGCAGCCATGTTGGCACAAAACTTCTGACTTCTTTATGTCCTTCACAGTTTTGCTTCATTGTGATTAGAATATACTAGTGAAGTCAGAACCATTGTCTGAGCCACATTTAACAAACAATAAGATTTCACAATGTCATTTTGTTAGACGTTAAATTGAACACACTGAATGGTTTCCATGACCATGCTTTATGGCACGAGCGCTTTTTGTCAAATGGCCAGTTTCTATATAAAACCATGTTTGTTTGCTTTTAGGAATAAGCAAAAAGTACTGAATCTTTTTAAGCCAAGGTTGGTGGAGGAATGAAGTGAAAAAACAAAGCGTGCTGCCAACCAGGACCTTGGCTATAGGTTCTTGTTATTGTACAGTGCAATTGGTACTGGCTATAGTTGAGATGTCATGACTTGATTTAATTCATGGACGACACTGTGTCCTGAAAAGGAATGTCAGGACACCCAGTACTTTGGAACCAAGTCGATGCCAAATATCAGAACATTCTTATGGTACTTGTTTTTTTACAGTACATTTGGTGCCAGAAATACCAGATGTTGTGGGTACTCGACATGCTGTTCTTCCAGGACTGCAGGGAGCAGTATAATGTTCCTGGTATGCCATGAAAATCAAAGAGCAAAAGAAAAACAAACAACACGTGGAATAGTGGCAGTTGACGCAGCAACAGGTAAACCATGAAAAAGAAAACATGCAAACTGAGATTAGAGTGGGATCAACTGGTGTCATTTGTCTAAATCCAGGTAAACTATCTGAGCTGACTTTCGCAGCTTTGAAAAAAAACCTAAAGCTGCTTCTTTCTGTTGAGTGCACACAGGGTTGAACCCTTATATGTATTCGTATAATTGTTATATTATTACCTCTGCCAAGGAGGTTATGCTTTTGTCTCTGTTTGTCGCTGTTTTATTTTGTGGGATTATGCCGGATTACAATCAAACTTGGTAGATGGATGTTGTAGGAGACAGGAAATAATCCATTCAACTTGTGTGTGTTTGTCCAGGATTAGTTTTTTCACTTTCACTTTTTCCCATTCAGTTTATGTTCTGTTTATTATTATTAATCTGTTAATAATGCTAATTATGTCCCCTTAACATACCTGAAACAATCAGGTAAGTTAAGGGGACTGATATTTACGATACGAGTGTGAGCAGATCCAAATAGAAATCTGGATTTAGTCAATTTAATTGTGGTTTCATAAGACGACTGTTGGGCCGTGTTTGTTCCTGCGTTAGTAAGATTACGCAGAAACTACTCAGGCAATTTTTATGACATTTTGCGGAGGGGGTTTGCTTGAAGAAGGACCCATTCGATTTGGGATATCATTACACATGTGTTGGTCCTAAAACAAGGTTGGCGCTCTTCTGAGTGCTATTTTAGTGTTTGTAATTTTCTTTAAATTCATAATTCTACGTCTTTCTATATTGCCTTCAGCATGCAGATAAAGCTGCTTACCCCTGTTGACCCTCCAGGAATCGTTTGTTATCTGATGTAGAGTGAGTAATAAAGGAGAGCACTTGATGTGTCATGAAGCGTCTGCTCTCTGTTGATAACGGTAATCTACACAGCCTTTGCAGACTGGTCTCTTATTTTCTTCAATACCGCACAATGGTGCCTTTAAGGTCATAGCAGGTAGAGGTCATGCTCCATTATGTCTGTCTGCCTTCAATTCCTGGTCTCTATCTCCACCGTAGATTTACCAGTGTAGAGATTATTGGTTTTATATCATGGTCATATATCTTCCAACTCTGTAAAGTGTCCCTCCATCTCTCTAAATGCAGCTTGGTGAGAGTAACATTTAGAAAATGACCACAAGCAACAATTTGTCAGGCCGCGAGAGCTGGTGTGCTCAATTAACTTTCTTCTTTCTCTATGGCAGCAGAATTACAGTTGAGTGTTCGCTGACTTAATGCAATTGAGGCTCCATATGGACAGAATAATGTGATTTCCCAGGCTCTTATTCGGTGTCTGCAGCCGGATAGAGAGGGGATCTGAAGAGATGGCATCTGAATTGGGAATGAGGCAGCCATTGAGCGAGAGAGGGCTGGACGTAATGTGTGTGATAGGGACAGCGGCAAGTAGCAGCCTGGATGTAGTGTATTGGGGAGAAGGAAAAGGACATGTCAGGGTCAAGTGATTCTTACAAACATCCCTGAACCTCTGCTATTGACTACTTTATTGTATTCACCGGTCACCTCAGGTTAGAGGTGGAGTTTAGCCTGGTGAACATGTCCAATATACTAACCAGCACCACTGCCTCTTGCATGTATCCATGGCAGCTTTTATGACCAGTAATGAACATGATCCCACCTCTACATACTGATAGATTTTAGGAAAGTAGAGTTAGAATATTTAAAGCTTAATTAATCAATATTTATTTGAACACTGAAGCCCTAATGGTGTAGACTTGACGAGTAAGGACATGGGCTCTGTTGCTGTAGCCTTGCCCGTGGGTGGTTTTAATGATCTCATCATTACAATCAGGTTAAGCCAAAATTGGAGTCACAGGTCAACGTCTATTTTCCACCAGAAACATTATATCATATCCCCAAAGGCTTTGCATAATATTTTGGTTCAAGTGAGAGAATGCTCTTCAAAAGGACGTTCTCCACGTATCTCCTATACATACAATCCAAACAGATGTGGAACAAGTTTTGATAGAAAAGGTAAAGGCTGTAAAAGAAAGTGAGCAGGAAACAGCTCTTAACCCAGAACAACATTATGTATTGAAGGTGTTTCTTAAAAGAGAAGTCATGTTTTACCATTTTGTTTAGAACATTAAGAAAAATAAATATTTGTTTCACTGACAATAAAATGGTGAATAGTTTATTAAACATTGCTCAGCATGATACAAAAAGAAAACTTTGTATCAATTCACTAAGTCTATGCTAACTGTCAATCACCTCTGAGATGTAATCGGAAAAGAAGCAAATATAAGACTGTTGCTTTGTCTGCACTATGGATATTTTTATAAAACTCTGTTCCCATGACCTTCTTCTTACAACATCTCTCTGTCTAGATGAGAACACGACAATGATTAGAAACGAGCCAAGCCAGTAGGCGGCGATTAGGTCTACATCATTGATCCGTTAAACACCAGCAAAGAACATAAAAAGCGTGCTCACTGAGCCAGAACATCATGTTGTAATGTTGGTTGTACTTGAAAGGCCTGTTATTCTTGATCAGTGAGGCTGCATGTAAGGATGGAAAACATAGTGTGACCTCAAAGTCTAGGCTAATGCTTGGTGGCATTAGCCTTTTGAGTTGATTTTAGAAGGTAATCAATACTAATGATTTTTTTTTACTAGCTGAAGCTGATGAAGTTTAGAACAGGACCTAACATGATGTATTCACCAGGAGCGGAACAGAGCTGTGTTTGTGTATCATTGTTATATTTGTACAAGCAACATGTTGATGCATTTACATATTGATACCTCACCATGGAAGTTTGCGTTCTACAATATTGACTCGTATACATCAGTGTTTTTAAATGTATCCTCTGGCTCATGTTTTCATCTCATAGGTCATTTTCCCTCCCCTGTCGAGTAATCTGTCGCTGGCTGTGATCCCAACTCCACTCTCAATCACAGACGTGCCCTCAAGGCAACGTGACATCAACACTGCCTGTTTATAGCAGGGTCATAAAGAACCATGCCTGCATCAATATTCCAATATCAGCTCTCTCTGTTGTGCTACAAACCACACGCTGACAGCCAGAGGAGCGTCCAATCAAGGTTGTGTAATAGCCAACAGCCTCTGTGCTCTCAGGAGCTAAAGGGCTCCTCAATTTTCTACTGAACCTGAGACAGCAAAGGCGTAATAAGCTCATTACTGAGATATACTGTGGCGTGGAGTTCCTATGCATTTGTGCCTGGTGGCACCTTTATGCATGGATTTGACTTCGCTATACATTTCAAAATCTGAGGAAGAATGTAATCCTTGACCTGGGGATTGCAGTGACGTGAACTGTCAGCTGAGCATGGCTTTGTATGATAATGGATTTTGTAATTCTGCCTCTAGATTCAGTATTAAAGTGCAGAGTGAATCTAATAAGCTTTCTTCTTGTAAATTCTCACCACATTAGTTCTTCTGCTGCTGTGCGAATAAATTATTGCAACTTATCTAGGGCAAACTCATATAAAAGTTGAGCCAGAAATACAAGGCTGGCTGCATTTATTATCTACCAGCAGCCACATGGGAAATATAATTTCATCGTCTTTGATAAACAAAGAAAGGCACGCACTGTTGGTAGATATACAGAGACGGGGAAGAAGAACTTCATTATTTGTTATTGTGCATTGTAAACAGAATCTTTGATTAAGCTTCAAGATTTTTGCAGTCGGCCTATTGTTATGGATTTACTTTTTTGGAGATTCGGGCTAGTGTTATTAAAAGTAAACAGTTTGATGGTGCAAACGAATGTTACATTTGCCTTTAGTTTGATTTAATCATTTCTAAGTGAATACATGTTATTGGGAATTTTATTGTCTTTTATAATTAAAACAATATTTTTTTTACTGTGTCCATTATGTGCTCTCCCTGTCACAGACCCTGTCCCACCATAAAGACACAGTCAATTTATCATACCAAAATACGGCAACTGCAGACTTTTCCATTTGGCTCGAAGAGGTGGCTGTTAACATAAAACAGACTACATTTGATTCACATCTGGTTTATGTCACACGAGATGATGAGAACCATGGTGTTCTGTTGTGTTTCAGGAATGCGAATGTTCCTGAACTTGAAAAAGCAGTGATTCTGAACAGTTTCCTCTACAGCTTTTCTACCATAGGAATATAATAGACAATATTTCACGACTTCCTTTCCATTCCTATGTCCCCACATTGGCCCTGTCTGTCGTTGTTGTGTCCCCAAAGTCTCATTTCAGTGTGAGGGCCTTCCCTCCGAGGGCTGCTAGGCAATAAGGTCAGTGGTCCCTGAGGACTGCAGGGTCCGGTGTCTGAGCAAGTGGCATGGTGGTGATGAATGAAACTAATCTCACAGCTCTTACACAATCACAAACACTTTACTTTTGGGAAGAATAGAAGCCTTTGGCTGCCTTAGGTGAGTGAACACAAAATTTATTATAAATATACATATACATATAAACAATTCCTACTTTTCTCTCTCTATTTATATACCTTGTTTACCCTATGCTTTACATGTATTATATATATACACAATGTACTTTATGCAGTGTTTCCCACTGAATTTGATTCTATCTGTGGTGGGTTGTGGTGGTGTTACTCTATGGTGATGTCTGCCTGCCTGTTGAGAAATGCATGCCTGGCATTGGAATATGCACATCCAAAGCAGAAATTACTGATAATATACAGGGTTCTGCCAGAGATGTTAAAACTGAAACGGTTGGATTTCTCCTGTCGTGCCGGTCTGTAGTCAGTTTGTTGGGGGGAGACAGGGCCAGACAGACAGACAGTGGAGCCAAGGGCGCGTGGCTCTAATGAAGCAATGGCGCAAAACACTACGCTATAAATCTTTCATGTTATTATGAGAAGTGTTTTTTTGGGGTTCATTAAAGAATCAGTGGTGGGACAAGTTAGGCATTAATAACCCAATTAATTGGAAACACTGACAATTTGCTGCTACAGTTACAAAAAGCCATGCAATATCTACAGTACAGTATATGGTACATCTATGAAAGCTACTTTTGTTCTCAATAAATAGTAATAAATTATCCACCTCTTCTTTTTGTACATTGTGTTACATATATTATTTACATTACTGCTTTGGATTAATGTTTTCCCTTTTTCATCATAACCTGATGTCATTGTAGCTGCTTTTATTGACGGGGTAATGGGTTCCTTCACTCCACATCCACAGAAGACAGACATTTCTGTCGGGCATCTTTGTCCTCAAATGTCACCTTTTTGTTCCTCTTTGGGTCGATCCAGGAGTTGTGGATGATGGCGTTATTGGGTGTAGGGTCTGCCTCGATGATGGACACAACTCTTTTCTTCATCTTGCTTTTCAAGACTTTCTGGAACTTCTGCCTTGTGAAGGCATAGAGTAAAGGGTGAAAGATAGTGGTCCCGTAAGCCATGACCAGGAAGCCCAGTCTTAACTTGACCATCAGGTCACTGGGGCCCACACTCAGGATGATTGTGTTGAGTACCGTGATTGGCGTCCAGCACAGGAGGAAAGTTGACACTATCAGGAGGGACATCCTGAAAACTCTTTTTTGGCGTTCTCGCCTTTCTCTGTGGCGTTTAACAGCCCTGCGCAGGGCAATGATTAGAGAGACAGAGGTACGCATGCCCAGTGTGGGCATTCGGCTGCCACTGCTCTGTGATCCGTCAGTGGCCTCTTGCTGCGTTGTCATGGCTGTCATAGATGGTTGCTTTTTCCTGCGAGCCTTTTTCTTCTGTGAATTGTGGAAACGTGTGCCAATGCGAATATTGAGTGCTTGCAGGATCTTTGAATAGGTGATGAGCATGACAACAGCAGTAAAGAAGAAAATAGGAATCTGAGCAAGCAAGTGGTAATACAAGCCAAGTTCTGTATAGTACTGGTTAGTGTGAACCACATTCTCCACCACTGTCTGGTTCAGCTCAGCATGGCCCTGGGCGAAGAAGCCCACTTCAATAAAGGGTACAAGGAAACTAACAAAGGACAACACCCAAATGAAAGCCAGCAGGGTCAGGGCTCTGCCCATGGTCAGGACCCGGTTAGCTGGCTTAACTGAGATGTCGTAACGATCAAGGGTGATGGCGAGCACATTAGCAGCAGTGGCAACACTTGCGAAGGAAACACAGGCTTCATGGAAGCAGCAGACGAGTGCAGTGTCCCCCTCCAGGGAGAGCAGCACCACCACAATGGTGAGGGGGATGCAGCACACACATACCAGCACGTCCAACACATGGAGGTTCATGGTGACGATGTTACTGACAGAGCTAATGAGGTTCGACTTCATACAGTAGAGGGCAAGCACAGTGAGGTTAGAGCTGAGCCCCAGGAGGATTTCCAGCATGAGGAAGCCAGTCAGGGAGACCTGAAAACTAACAGGATAGGAATACGGGATCGGGGTTGCCGGACTCATGGTGCGGCTGATAGGTTCCGTGTTGTCAGTGACTGTGACGTTGCTCATGGTGGCTTCTTGTTCCAGGTTGGGAAGGATATGCATTATCCTGTATGTAGGGAGAAAGAGAGAAAAATGATTTATGAAGAGCAAAATGAAAAGAAGAAGTCTGAGTCCATGTGTATATCTAGAAAGTCGTAATTAACACATATCTGAGAAATCTTGTCAGCTGTAATGCCGCCAGTTGTATAATGATAAGACAGCCTTTTGATTTAAAAATGAGAAATGCTGAGTGCATACACTTTAATAGGGCTGGAACTTTCTTTTCTGCTAGATTAGATTATCTCACTGTGCGCATGGCACATGTAATTAGTAATTACCTCACCTCAATCAGCTTCTACTCCTCTTAACACAACCCTTTGATCAGATGGTTGCACACAAAACAGAGGCACATCATGAAACAGAAACCCCTTGGAACAAATGAAATTCTTTAACCACGCAGCTGGAGCGGCCTGAAAGTGAGTACACATTGGATGTTTCAATGGAAAAGCTGCTTAATTACTTTGCATATATAACATCATTCATTTCCAAACTGCACTGTGGTTCTGTTGCATCATTTTGGTTGCTCTGTGTTGGGTATAGGTTGAGACACGCTAAATAAATTGTGTTTAGGCAAATACACGTAGTAGGCACTATCCAGTAAAATCATTTGAATTGAAAAAACAAGTCCTGTCTGACATAAACCGTGAATGAGCTTGGTGAAAACCCAGAGGCAAGTTGTGATCCCGGTACATGTTCATCTGGTAGTGGAGTTTAATTCCCTTGTTCTTCCCTTGAGCATTGCATCAACAGTTTGAATGGGACATTAGCACAAAAGCCGGATATGTTGCTTGTTCCAAGCAAGTAACTTTGATTGGTTATTGTCTTAATAATGCTAGCTTCAGATGGTCAAAACAAACGCGTATCAGTCCTCAATCATGGCTATTGCTTTTTAGTAGCTTAGCATTAGCTTATTATCCATTGATTAACAAGGTTACATGTTTTGAATGTGCTAGCATGAAACACAGAGGACGAGGGCAATGGTGACGAAGCAGATATTTCCTCCATTAAGGTGGAATTTATAATAATTCAATAATTAACTAATAAAATACTCTCCATGGTCCTTGGTAACTAAAATCATAATTTATCTCAGCAGTATTGACATTGCCAAATGAGAGCAAGTGAAGGTGGTTCGTAACTGACAAGAATATTCTATCAGAATATCCTGTTTACCTCATCATCAACAGGCTCATAAACCAAACTTTGAAATAGGCTACAAGGTGTTTGTTGAAAAAGGTCTTGAATAATTGATGGTCTAACGAACACACCAAAAATAATGTCAGTGCTTGGGAATGTAATTACTGTTGGATCAGTGGAAAAACATCTGATACACATTCACTCTATAACAAATTAAAATAATTAATTAGAATGTGCATTATGAAAATTATCCAGCCCTCCGTCGAGAAATACATCCAATCTGAATGGCATCCAAGAGGACATGTAGAAAGTAATAATTTGTGTGTAATATTTACCCTTCCCTCCAGCACTTTCTGAATAGCAGGGCTGTGCAATCAGGCCATATAGTCCATGTTGGATCCACAGAACAAGGCCCCCCAAGAGAAGGCTTTTCCTTTTTCACCGCTTGGTCCTCCCAGAGAGGCTGACAGCCAGAGAAGCACCTGTCTCACTCCACTGTCGATGAGCTACTTCTTCCTGTCCACAATTACAAGAAAGCCGAGGAATCAGCCACCTGCACCCGGTGGATGTCGGCTAACGTCACCTACAGGCTTTTTCTCATATCTCTGGTCCGTTTGCTTAAGTGATGGTGGGAGCTCTGAGGGATGAGTGGAACAGGAATAAAATGTCGGAGCCACCCCCTGTTTATAATCTCATGATATTCCCAGACAGGAGAAACAAAGCCAACGAAGAACACAAAGGAACACAGACTCTATCCCCTGCACAGGGGTGGAAGGTGCCGCTCATAGTACGATCCAAATTGTTTTTTTTTTGTCCCCAGTGGGAAGGTAGCTGTCAGATCTGTAAATGTAAAAAAACTGTTACATCCATTAGCTTGTACTCCAAGAGTTTGTCAGTCTGCCATATCGATCCCCCAGTATAAGGCGTCATAACGTCCTGAATCTGTCCAGGAGAGGTCAGTGTGTCCGGGCAGCGTCCAGGCCCTGGTGTCCCCTGGGACCGCTAACAGAACTGACCTTCACTCTCCACCTTTCTCATCACTCTCTGTACGCCTGGCTCCAGCCGCCACTGACTTGAAAATCCAGCACAGGTGTCCAGTTTGCCCTTTGACATGCTGAACCCTCAATCACTGGAGAGGGCTCGATTGGAGCAGAATATTTGCGTGCATACGTTTCCAATCACCATGAAGTTTGATCATTGTGACATTTGTGATCGCCAGTATTTATATGCACCTAGGAGGGAAGTTGATTTTGCAATTCAGGGGAAGGTCATCCCCATGAGGTGGTAGAAGGGGGTTTGTCAGACAGAGCGCCCGCCCGCCGTAGGTAGTTGGTGCTCGAAAAAAGACCCCAGACAACAAGGAGATACACACATCATCATTTGTCTGTCAGTCAGCCCCACATCTTTCCTTCACAGTGACCTGAGGAGAGAGAAAGAAAGGGGTAATGGATGGTAGCGAGATAGAGAGTAGGAGGAGTAGGAGAGCAAATTGTGGGGGAAGTGATAATGAAAAGAAACATATCCTCAGCAGAGAGGCGACAAGGAAACTCGTATTAGCATAGCAACAAGCCTCTGATCTCTTATCATGTTCCTGTGCATCTCCCGATGCACTTTACATCTCTGCTATTACATTAACATAACAGAAGCACTAAAAACAGGGTTTGTACAAAAGCAACCGTTTTTGTTTTACATCTCATGTTCACGTTTTCAGATGTAATTTCATCTACAGTGTTTTGCTATTCCTGTTCTTTACAGTGTGAATAACTACAGGAAATGCTTGGTGGAGATTATTGCATGTTGTTGGTTCAGGACAGACGTGGTTAGAGCTGTAGCGCTGTGTTATTCCTCTGAGAACTTGTCATAAACACACGGATGCCTCCTCCGATGTCACTTCATGTGATCAATGTATCTCCTGAGCGGAACATGTCGGTCACTGTTCAAGGTTGTTTTCAGCGATGGGTGCCATACTTTACCAAGCCCCAATGTCAAAGACACAGAGGATCATTCGTGTCATACGGATGCATAGTTTGAAAGCGCTCAACTTCAAATCAGGTGTCATATCAGAAGAGCCTGACAGTTTTGAATATGAGCAGAGAAAACGGAAGTGCTTAGAGAATGTGAATAGACAGATGTCCTATTGCACAAATAAATTAACGAAAGCCTCTCAAAACGGGATGTTCACAGCAGCAGGAAGTCGGAATTACAAGTGCAAGAGGGATTGCATCTTAATCCGTTCTCTCGTTTAAACCATAAATTATAGTCTTACAACAACACAAAAATAAGTACAATTTCTAATCCCGTGCATTCATTTCGCTGTGACATGTTTGGCTTTTGAGTCTTCTCAGTTGTCACATACGCTCCTCTCAGCGGAAAACCAGAGCAAAGTATGAGTGACCCATCAAAACACACTCACCATGCAGAGTAAACACAGATGCTCCGGGACCGGTCCACCCACCACGCTGCCCCCTCTCCTTTCCCCACCTCTGCAACAGTCTAGGTCGACAGATATACAAATTTCCGGACTGGTTTCTGATCCTTTCTGCGGTAATCCAAGAATTAGGATTGAATATTTAGGAATGCACAAGGGTCACACTACTGTCAGCTGCTCTTTCCTTCCTGAGTCTTGGGCAGAGAGAAAAAACAAGTCCACAGAGGTTACTCCTGACAGTGATGTTGGAGGGATTCTTCTTTTTCTTCCCTTGTCTCTGGTTTTCTTCTCATCCATCCATGTGGTCTGTAAATGCTCCTCATCTCGTTGTGCTCTCTCTGCCTCAGTGTCTGGATAGGAGCACAAACCATTACACTCCTGGTATCTCTCTATCTTCTGCTCTGCTCTCTTCTCCCTCCCTTCTCCCTCGTTCCCTCCCTCCCTCTCTCTCTCTCTCTCTCTTACTGCGGAGGTTTGCAGTGCTCCCCCATTCCTGATTGGTCTTCTGTAATAGGCTTAACCCTTTCCTCTCCAGCGAGGGAAGGTATTTCCTTTTGTTCCGACTCTATCCTCTCTTTCCTGCCACTGACTGTGACATCCCGTTTGGGGCTGTAGTGATTTAGTAAAAAAAAAAATGCTTCTGCCACGCTTTTGCACTGGGTCCTTAGGTGCCGCTGCTCTACAACATGCTGTCGAGTCTGATAGGCAGACTGTTAAAGGGAAAACACCAAAAAAATATGCTGGAATGATGTGTTACTTAGCCCTGTCACAATATAATGATCAAGTAATGGCTTTGTGGACCGTACGGGGGAACGATGAGGATGGAGAGCCAACAGAGAGAAGCAATATTTCTGGATACTGATTTGCGCACATGGGTCTTAATATGCATGTGCAAGTGAGCATGAGAGGCAGGGAGACTGACAGAGACATCAATTCTTGCAGCTTGTGAGTATGACCGAAAGATTTAGCTGGGAAGAATGAAAGTCACAAAAAGCAGAGATGGAGGAGGGTGGCTCTGATTGATAGTTTCAATTAAGTTGCTCTGTCAGATCAGTAAGAGGTTGAACACCCCCCATTGTTTTGTCAAGGCCCATTTGTCAGGCGCAATCATTGCCAGGGGGCATCTCGGTACCTGACAGCCTTCAGTAAAGAAGATGGGGGGGATCTGTTGCTCTGGCCTGGCTACCTGCTAACAATTCACAGAGAACGTGTTGTTATTCTGATGGTGACAGTTCAATAATTGCTCCCAGGCAGGCAGATGTTTCAAGGTGTTGAGTCGCTGCACTTGGATACAGAAACAAAGATGGGAGTCAAAGCTGTAACTTTAAGGAAACTATTTGTGAATTAATCAAGCAGTTGATCAACCAAAACTTAGTCTAGAATTTGATAATCCTTCCATCATTCAGATTATTAGTGCAGTATCCGTTCTAAACCTGCCAGTTGGGAATGGGCTTTTTTGCTTGGTCTGTTGAGACGATGGTTGCAGCTTTTCTGTCTGAAACTGTAAAAGTGACCTGCGGTTACTGAGCAGCAGCAAGTGAAGACCGGCTGAAGGACTCAGTCCACAGAACCCTGGAGAGCTGTTAACCTGTTTATTCAAGGTTCAGCAAAGCTCATCTCATAACGCAGAACCACGAACTGAAGAATCACTTGTCTATTGTATTGATCAACAACATCGCTTATGGTGAAGGGTCCCAGCCGCCGCAGCTACAGAGCGCTGGTCATCTATTTATGCAGTGCTCATTATGATGAATGTATCGCTTGTCAAGGCCGCACAAAATTCTACACTGCACTGCCTCCCTTAAAAGGATTGTTCACTGAAAAAGGAAAAGGCTCTCATTCTATTCTCACCACTGTGCCGCTGGAGGGGTGGGTGAAGAGTTTGAGTCCACAAAACACTTCTGGAGTCTCACTACGTTGCTAGCTTAACCTCTTCCATTGGATTTTTAGGTTTAAAACATTGTGTAAAATACAGTCTAGGACTTCGGTTACTTCAATTGTATCGGAATTCCGCTGCAACAAAGTTTACCCCTGAGACTCCAGAAGTGTTTTGTGGACTCAACCACTTCACCCACCCCTCCATCGGCATAGAGGTAAAGTAGATGATGTGTGAATCTTTTATTTTGGGTGAACAACCCCTTTAACAACACTCATGCCAAGTGTGATGCTGATAAAATGACTGGAACTTGAGATATGCTATTGTTATTATTATTTCCTGAAAACCAACACTGTGATGATGACATTTGAGGAATTGTGATAGAATGCAAGTATTTTTTAATTGCCACACGTTATTTTGAAAGAAAATGAATGTAATTATAACAATATTAATAAATGCAGCTCTGTGTTTGTTGTCATTCTCACCTGTTCTGCCCTTGCTGGCCCTCTCACTGTAGCCCGTCGGCTGCTTTCCTCCTCTCCAACGTCCCTCTGATCATGAGCTACAGCTATGTATTCCTCCCTGACCCGCTTGTGTTGCTTCAGATGCCACAGCATATTATTCATAACAAATTCATCGAATATCTGCTCATTCATGGGTTAGAGCGGTCGTCCTGTAACCAGCAGGTCAGTGGTTCAATCCCATTGTTCCCTTGTCCACATGCCGAAGTGTCCTTGGAGGAGATACATGACAAATGTCCCCATCTCATAGAGAAAGTGCTGCACATATATGCACTGTATGAATGTATGAGTGATTGTAAAATGTATGGTAAAGTTCTTTGACTGGTCATCAAGACTAGAAAAGCTTCTACATAAATACAGACCATTTACCATTAGTGGAGCAAACAGTCAGGGTTTGAATTAGATATAGACAAGATGTTTTCGTCCACATAAAGTAAAAGGTTCCTGTAGGCTGTGGTTTTAAAGTTTATTAAGGCTTTGTACATTCAAATGTTCAGAGCACTCATCTGCAGTTAAAATAATGGTGCCTATGCCTGGTAGAAATCATTTCTAGAAAATGTAAGTCCTTTTTACAGCACTAAAAAAGTGCCAGAAAGAGTATACCACTTATTTTCTCACAACGGGCGATCAGTGTCTTTGTCCAGATGCTGGTAATGGTGGACAATGGAACAACTGGAGTAACTGAATACTGCAGAGGATTTGTTGCTGTTTTGAACACGTCTGTGCACAGAACCTCTGGCTGTGTTGTGCATTTGTGAAAGGCAAACTCTGGGTATACTCCGTAGCTAAATCTCCTCTCGAAATGTTGCCCTCGGATCAGGCATGTTGTTTGTAGCATGATGAGCTTTCTGGTCACATCCCACTGGGTTTCTTGATGGAATCTCTTCTCCATTAATGTCCCAAAGGCAAACTGGAGGTCAAGGGGAAAACCTCAATCACAATCTAGTTGTATCAAAGGCGCTGGATACAACTGATCATTCTGAGATAAGCATTTTCCTTCTGGTTGACACACTGAGATCACCAATTACTGCAGGATTTAGAATAGCAAAAACTTGACTGCATGTCTTTAAGCCTGTAATCAACTCTCAGTCTCACTGGATATTCACACTGATGCAGAGCTTGGCACGTGTGTGTTTGTGTGTGTGTGTGGGGGGGGGGGGGGGGGGGGGGTTGAGGTGGAGGAAAGACTTTGACAGATGTGAGGAAAGAAAGAACTGTAATTATTTTTGATGGTGTGTGTGTGTTTGCTACTCTCTCTGTACACATGTAGTTCGGTCTGGTGTATGTGCTTCTGTAGGATTGTAAGTTTGTGCACCATGATGCAACACAAGTATCTGCCTCCTACACAGGATCCATCTGGCTGTCAGACTATAATTACACAGCAAATCATTGCAAAGCAGCGTCTCAGTCACTGCCTGCCAATCGAGGCACTGTATGTTTCATAAGAAGAGTCCTGTACGAACCAGAAAGTCGACATGTGGATGACCGATGATATTAACCCCCGCCACAACTCTTCAGGAATCCTCTCGGTTTAAAGAGGAATACATACGCTGCTGCAAAAATACTGCATTCCCAAAAACTTCACAGTTCAGTAGAAGAATTACGTTAATATTTCATTCTCATTAATATTTCATCCAGCTTTTTCCCTCCGTCCCCAGTCTCCGCTGCGCCTGCCTGTTGATACCCAACCCTGTGTGTATCTTTGCCTGTACTACACTTACTCCTTGCTCACACCTTCCCTTGCAGAGTGAGTGTGTGTGTGTGATATGTCTGTATATAGTCTGAGCTCATCAATTAAAAAAGAAACTCGGAGGCCAACTTATTCTGAATCTTTGCTTTGCGTGCCAGACCTCAGCAGGAGATCGTGAAATCGTGGGATGGAAGTGGGCACACGCAGAGGACGGCACGCAGACATTTATCCCTGCACTTGAATTCGGTGCCTCTTTCAGTTTGACAGTATGAACTTTATTTTCATGATTTCATTCACTCCCTTAAATTATCCATAGTGCACCTCAAGGACTTTGGATGTAATTTTTGAGGAGAAACTGCAGGGAAAAAGGCGAGAACACATTGCACGGTCCTCAGGATTTTGACTGGGGCTCAACCACAGACAGTCAACTTTGGCCTCAGTACCTGTTTATTGAATTAATTGTTTGTTTAGTCATCTTTGGTGGTAGGGGGGGGGGCATATGCGCATTACCATCGCTCTCTCATTCAAAAGGTTGCGAGTTACGGGTTCACAGACTAAAGAGAGAAAGACTAGTACAAGACAAATACTACCTTTCATGCTTCTACAGAGTCATGCACTACTGCAGCTAAAACCATAACGTCTGTTTGGATAGCAACAACTTTATGGATGATCGCACAAGCATGTAGAAGATAGCACTGTAGACTGCTATAAAATACAGCAACAGAGCAAAACACCACGTTAGACATCTCGGATATTATTTTTAAAAGGGTAATTTTGAAACTGCCAAAGGACAAATTAGATCATGGCGCCACAGTCTAGATCTAGATCTTGACATGGCGTGATAAAGCCTTTGCCCTGGTAGAGGTATGCTTTCTCACAGCACCCTTGTAGTTTATATACACTGCTTATCCCTTGGGGGTTGCGGGGGTGCTGGAGCCAATCACAGCTGACAATGGGTGGGAGGCGGGGCACTCTATCACAGGGCTGACTTACGCACACAAACTCTCACACCTTCTGGCTATTTAGAGTCTCCAATTATCCTGAGATGCCTGTCTTTGGACTGTGGGTAGAAGAGCAAGTATCTGAAGAAAACCCACACCGGCACAGAGGGAACATGAAAACTCCACACAGAGACCACCTGGTTCAATCCACAGCCGTCTCACGTGAGGCATCAGTGTGAACCACTGCACCGCACCACTTTGCACAAATCCCAAAGCCCATGAAATGAGAAACAGAAATCCAAGATTATTCATAATGCATTAACTTTAATTATCATTCCTTATTCTCAGGCGAGGACCTTGTTAATGTTAGTGACCAGCACTGAGACAGCGACACGTGACCAAATGACAGGCTCGCTGTTGTTACCATGACCTCAAGTCTAGGGTTCAAGTCAGATATGTGACCTTGTCTCATCCTGACCTCCGCGCCATCAGTCGCGCCTCATCAGCCCGTAGCTGTCGTAGCTTTGACTATTCACCAGTAATTGTCACTGAGCTTTGAAGCCCCAAAGATTGTGTCAGCCACAGCCTTTAATTCTGTTAATGAATTTCAGTTCACTGAGCTTTGAAGCCCCAAAGATTGTGTCAGCCACAGCCTTTAATTCTGTTAATGAATTTCAGTTCCTCTTTTGGCTTGAGTTGTGGTGCTGAATGGAGAGCTCCCATGAGGACCACTCAACATTGCTGCATTGTTGCTGTCATTTAAGGGCTTCTACGTTGTGAAAATAGGATTTCATCAGATGAATTCTCTCTTCTCTTTCCAGCTCTGTGGCCTTCATGTACTCTATCACTTGTCGTTCCCTCTGCTTTGATTAGACATGAGCTCTCTACTATGCCAGTGATTTACAACCCCGGTGGTACTGCAGGTCAGTGAGGTTAGGACCATAAAGCCAAACTAGTTAAAGTCAGCTGTTTAACCCTGAGTGTGGGGTCAGAGATTGGCCTTACAGTTTCTTCATCCCCCCCTCACGCCTGCCTACACATGCTCAGCTGGGACTGAGACTCTCTGAGGCTGTTTCCTGCTGCAGTGTGACCTCCTGACTGTTCTGTTTCATGGAGATGAACGGCTTCTTTTCCACCAGTTCCTAAGAAGTCGGCCACTTCCTGTCACAGGGCAACATCTGTTTATGTTAGCCATGTCAAAGAGCGTCAGCAAAGGCGTGGGAACGCAAGGGAGGGCACGCGGGACCCCACACTGAATCTTGCGGGGAAGCACGTAGTGGACAACCACACACACTCTTCTGATAAACACACAGATTCATGCTCATCCCTGCAGACACTCAGGCATCAGAGCACACAGTGTTTTGTTGTCTTATTTCATCTGCTCATGCTGCTACCCCTGGGAGCTGTGGTGTTACTGGAAATGGGCCATTTTCACTTCACCACTCTCCTTCAGCCACTACTTGAAGGACTTCGGTAACAAACTTGTTTTCATTGACTTTCATTAGGATAACTGTATCATAACTGTATCTTTGCATTGTTTGTGCAAAGGACAGATCAACTCTTGAGGCTGTATATCTTTGTATGTGATTGCGTGTTTGTGTTTGTCTTAGTGCGTTGGTGTAATTAAGAGCTGAGACTGAGCCGTGCTGCCTGTGGCCCTATCCTGTCAGCCCCATTGGTTTCTGACAGACTTTCTACTAATATAATGTCTTATCCTAGTTTTCAGAAGCCCCCAGGGACCCAATCGAGAGGGAATTCCCATCGCGAAAGAAAAGACCTGCCGATAACACAAAGACCATTAGGCTCTAAAGGCCGCATCGGCACAGACAAAGGACTTCTTAATGGAGCATAATGACATTTGCTGCCATTTTCTGCTATTTCCACAGTGTGGTGTGCCATTACCAAGTTGAAGTTGGCATTTCCTTCAAGTAATTTGTCCATGGTTGGATGATTCACTATTAGAAATGTGTAAAAAGAGCTACCTGTGAAGGTAGCAGAAACACGTGTATATGTGCTCCTGGCATTTTTAGTGGACATATATTTCTGGTTAAAACACAGATGTACTTTATTATTACATTTAATTTAGCTAAGGCTTTTATCCAAAGCAACTTACAATAAGTGCATTCAACCATGCGGGTACAGACCTAGAACGACAAGAATCAAGAAAGTATAATGTTCTTGAAGAAAGCTTACAAAGTGCTCTAGATAAGTGCCATATAAGTGCTACTAAATATACTGAGCACCATTATTGTTACGTGTAGAGTTCATAGAGTTCTCATGAAGCTGACATAACATGTATGCGTGTACTTTGCTGTGTAGGGAGAAGGTGCTCACAGCATGTACGATACATGTGCCGATCAGTCCTCACTTGTAAAGACGGCTTGTGGTTAGATCACTGGGGCCCCGTTGTTTGCAGATGCTGAACAATGCTTGTTTTTCCTTATTTGTTTCTCCTCTCAGTTTCAGTCTTTAGGGGGATGGCTGGATTAACTTCAAATAGATGGGCCTGTGAACACCAACAGGAGGCCCGCTAATAAGCAGAGTTACTCTTCCACGGGCACGTACACATGCCCACACACAAACACACTAAAGTGAACATATATTCTAAACTTGCTGTAACACATAGTTGTCCTCTTTTTAATAACACACAGTAATCTCCGCTCTTTTGGAAGCTCAACTCTCCCCAAACGAAAAAAGCAAACTAGGTGACTCGCGCTCTATTTTCCGACGAGAGCAGCTTTCCTGTCCGGTGATTTTTTCGGCTCTGGACTGGTGTCCTATTTCAAATCAGATGTAACGCCTGCAGGAAAGGGTTTCAGTATTACAACTTGTGGACACAAGCCTTTTGCTGTTGTTCCCTCCCTCAAATTGCTACCCCCCCCCCCCGTTCTCTCGCTCTCTCTCTCGCTCTCTCTCTCTCTCTCTCTCTCTCTCTCTGTCCTTGCTAGCCCCTAACTATTAATAAGCCAGTGTTAGCTGTCGTCTCGTGTCCTGTCCCTAGTCACACCTTGTCAGTGAGGCCTCTCCTGTCAGCGGTCCCCCACTAATGGGCCACTTCCCCGGCTCTGACAACCGGGATGAGCCTATCTTCCTCTGCTTTTACCTCTTCATTAAGGCCGGCCTCCAGCTACTGTGGCACGGAGCTCAGCACCTTTAACTCTGTGTCTTTCACGCCAACTGAGGATCTCCATGCCACCTGGGCTCCTCCTCCAACCCAGGTCAATATCCACCTCCCGATCCATGCAGAGCTCATGTTGAGATGGAGATATATGGATGCTGCAGTATTTTTTTTCCTGTTTCTTCTCTGCGCTCTGAATGGGAGGAAATAGATCTCAATTAAAAGTAATTAAGAATGAAATGCAGCGCCGGGCTCCTGACTGTAGACTGTAGTGAGGATGTGCGTCAGTGAATAGAGGTCTTTATAATAACTAGTCACTCACAACTCAACTTGTGAATGAACTGAGGATTAAAGATAATTTATCTCTCCATTTTTTGAATTTATTTCATTTTAATTATAACGTACTCGAATCACTGCAGTTATTCTTCCCTTTTAGAGCATCTGAGAGACCAGGTGCAGAGTAGTCTGGTCGCTGGTGCACCGGTGGGTTGACTGTTGCTCAGGAGTGTGACAGTCTGTGTGGGTGGGAGCAGTAGGATGTTGGCCCTGCCTGTGGGTGTAACAGGCTGTTGCCCTTGACTGTCTGGCACCGGGTCAAGGTAACAGTGGGCCGGTCACTACCCTCAGCACTTCTCAACGTCAAGGCACAGGCTCTAAAAGAGATCTGTGTGATGGAAGTTGTGTGTATTGTGTAACACACAACTTGAGAATTGTGACTACTTGGGCTTTTGTCACTATGAGTCATGCGAATACTGAATTATTTCTATATAATCGATGTATCCTTGCTGATGACATAGTGGCTGAGTCCTCCAGTACACTGTAACATGTGCATCCTGTGGCGTGTGTTCAGTTGCATCCTGATCAAATGCTGCTGTGAGGTGTCATGGCAGGAAACCAGCTCTTGAGAGCAACAACATTATTCAGATCTCTCAGTGGTGCCCACTTATTTAGTGATAATTTCTCTTTAAGAGATGTTAGTCTCTACTATTAATTACTCTCTCTATCAGCATGGAGGGTGCTGACGCTCTCATGCTCTTACTCACCTCTGTAGAATGTGAATTGATCGTATACTTTATCCAGGCAGGAATCCAGGCAGAGGGACTTGGAGTGGGTGGCCAAACAGCTGTCGTTCTTTATACAAAACTCAGGTTTCTTTTTGAACATGGAAAAAATGGTAAATAGGTAATCTGTGTGAAAATGTGTGATGTAAACAGGCGAAGTGTGAGTTGGCCTCTCACTCTAGCCTGCATTGTCTGTTGCTGTCTCTGTAACTACACTATTATTGTGTTTTCGCACTTGTCAGCAGAATTACAAAAAAACGATTGAAGTGACTGCCACAAAACGTGGTGGAAGGATGAAAAGGGCTAGGAAGGAGCCATGGCAGTTTGAGCTGGATTCAAACAAATTGGCAGATCCGGGATTTTTTTTATAACTTTCTTTAAAATTGCAAGATAGTGCTAATCTTTAAATATTTAACAGTTTTCTAGGGAAACCAATTGACCTTGGTAAAGCAGAAAAAATTACTAGATGGATAAGCACAAAACTTGGGTAAAGGATGTGGAATGGGTCAGGGAAAGAGCCATAACATTTTGGTCAGCTCAGGCGGCAGATCACCATTCTTTTTTCATCTTCTTCAACATTGTGAGGTGTTTATAAATCATTGCTCTGCAACAAGTGCCACAATATAACAATTTATATGAATAGTATGTGATCAAGTATATGACTGGTATATGAAAATGGATAATGGTTGAAAAATGTCATCGTCTCAGTGGGTCGTAATGGCTTTTAATGTGAAATCACACCCTTGACATCTTTGTCTGTGTCTGTTTCTAGTTGTAAGATTAACATTTGCTGAATTTATAACTTATTCTGGGACCATGTTCATGATGGCTCTGAAAAGTAATAAATATGTCCATGGGGGACTTTAAATGTTGGATGTGATAAGCCATGAAGGCAGAGGGACTTATAAACAGGCTGTTTAGTGAGCCCTGTAGAAAGGAGCCTCATATCATTACACAAACAGATTAGATTTCTGTTCCACTTGACAAAGTGACTCTAATTTCTTTTTCTGGCTGGATGATCGGTAGAGATTGGATTTCTGCCGTCTTCTGTAGGAAACTCAGAGGAAAAGACTTAGCAAAACAAACATCTAACAACTGCTCATTCTGGATTCAAATGCTCTTTTCTTCTGTTTTCATTACCCAGAGACTAACAATCACTTCCACTATAAACACTAAAGGAGCTCTGAAAAGGAAACGATCGAGCAGGACGTTTTTTTTTTTATTCTAATTTAAAATGTCCAGCCTGAACTACTCAGGTAAAAGATGTTTAACAGAAAGATGTGAATAGGATGTTGAAGTGATCAGAGCGATAGGCTGCCTTTATGACAGGTGTGTCAAGGTGAGTAATCGATGGTCTAAACCAGCAGGAAATACAGGATCCAGGGCCAAACGTGGTAAGCAGATGGCCAACAACAGGGCCCTGTTTGGGCCAGTGTAGGGTTGTGGGTTTGGAAGAAAGGGAAGAAAAAAAAGAGAAACGGTCCGGATGGATGATATCAGGCCATCTGTCTGCATTACAACAAGGCGTCATTTTTAAGAGGGTGGAAAACTCGCGCCCACTCTTAACTCAGATCTGCTCTGATAGCACATAACAACTGTGCTTTCGCCTACTCTGTGTTTGACTTTTTATGCAACCAAATCCCACAATGGCAGTTGCGTGATGGTGTTTGTTGTAAAAATGTGCACTCTTTTTATTAGGACCCTGCATAGTGGCACTGATGCTCTCTCCCACTCTCTTTGTTGCACACCTCTTCCTTTGGGTCTCTGCTGTTTTTCATCCTCCTGTCTGTCTGTCTGTCTGTCTGTCTGTCTGTCTGTCTGTCTGTCTGTCTGTCTGTCTGTCTGTCTGTCTGTCTGTCTGTTTTTCTGTCTGTCTGTCTTCCCCTCCACCTGTGATCTTGCAAAACATCAGGGTTGGATTGTGGGTTCCTGGTGGGAGGTCTAAAAGGATGCTCATACGTCTACCCCCCCCCACCCCAAACCTGTCATTGGATGACTGAGACATACATAGGAAGGAGGCTGCTGCCCAAAAGAAGGAGCCACTGAAGTTCACACACGTAGGGAGGCAATCGGGCTGTTACCAAGTGGAAAGGAGTTTGTCCGCCCACACGCTGAGAAGACCAGGAGATGTGTGTCTGGGTTTGACTCAGAGGCTGCTGGCTTTCTCCACTGTAGCAGGTGGTGCACATTTTCCCTTTACAGGAAAACACTGGGTGTGAGCAGCAAAAAGGAGGCTCCGTCATCTATTTTGAGTTCGAACGGGGTCGATCCAAAACACTTTGTGGCAGCATGCATTTTCAGGAGTCGATTCTGGCCCAATGTTTAGACTCAGTGATGTTGATTGTCGACATTTTTGATTTCAATGCTCAATAATAAGTTTTCAAAGATGAAGGGGGAATTATTTTGTAAAAAAACAACATCAGTTGGAGAAACATCAGCAAAGTGGAGCAGCAAGCTTCAGCACAAAGCAACGATCCAACCAACAAACACACACTGTTAATCTTTAATCACAGCCGGCTTTTATCAGACAGAAGAAAAAAAAATTGTTCTATTATCTGTTTCATTTTGTCCTCCACTCTCTACAGGAGAAATAATGTTAGCAATATGAATGACAGGGATGATGCATTTTACCACCCTGTATCCCGGGACACATGAACGGCCTTTTTCTCATAAAACTGGACAAAACATTCACTACCATCTGGCTTTTTGTCTGCAATGGGAATGATACAACCATCATTCAGACTGGGGTCAAATGACTCTGTAGAAGACAGGTTTTTATCAGCTGTGGCTGTGATCGGCAGTGATGGAAACCGGATTCCTTTTTAATTTGTCTGTCCCTGCACCTTTTCCTGCAGCGACGTTATGACTCGCATTGAACTCTCCGGCTTTGCCGTCCAAAAAGTCATGAGCGTTTGTGTACCTATCGTTTTAAACATCATAACATTTAAAAGTATTTATTTTCTTCTTTGTGTTGTGCAAATGCAATACTGGCAAGACAGCAAGGTGGGAGCGCTTCTCAGCTTCATTCATGACGCCAACATGACTCACTGGGACAGGGGGGGGACAGACAGGCAAACTCCTCTACTGGCAATGTGAGACGAGTCAATCGTCCTTATATAGCAGGTTATTTAAATCTAAAAAAATCACACAACTGATTTTTTTTATGTAAAAGAGGTCAAAGACCCGCATCAACTGCAGATCGTAGCTAAGAAACGTTATATTCCCAGACACGCTGTGTTATATTTGTCTAACAAGAAATGTTATCTTATTTACCAGATAGATTGAGATCCCATTCAATTTGTGCGTGGATCCAGTCAAAGGGGCCCGATCCAGGATTTTTTTCGAGGTTTGAATTATTGTTTTCTATATTTTCACCAATTTCCTAGAAAATAACTCATGGATCTTGATGGATAAAATCAGACATGCTTACGAGACTGATATCTCTGAGTGTGTGTGATTTGTTGCAGCTTCACTGGATTTAAGGGGACTGTTGGCCCTTGGCAGTGGTATGTGCCATATACATTGAACTTTGATGGACTAAAAACACAAGACTATTGGCACTTGGCAGCGTGTAAGAGCCTGAAAATATTGTCTTTTGCAGTTTTTTATATCACAAATCCAATTGGGAAATCAATAATTTATTGAAATTTGAGATGCCCATAGATTCCCATCCCGAAAATCAAAACTACTCTGCAATGTTCAGACCCTTGCAGGGAGCTTTTATCAAAAACAAATGTTACAGGTAACTTTCATTTTTTGTTCGACAATTTTTTTGTTAGTGATATTGTCAAATGATAATAAACCTAACTGAGAAGCAAAGAGATCTTTCCTTTGGAATCAGTATAAAGTCATTTTTATCACTGCTGAATAGAAGCGTCTGCCTCTAGAGCCGTATTCCACCTGGAGCCTCGTGCATCATTACGAATGTTTTGTGGCCGATGAAAGATGATTTTCCTTTTACATGGAAATTTCTATTGACAAAGAACAGACTGAGGCCTTTAATACATGTACTTGTGCACTGCAAGTTACAGTCAATGGAAGCCAAAATGTCACGCTACACGTTTTTCAAATCTAGATAAGAAACATGTGGGCTCAGTGTTGGCTCTTATCTTCATAACCCAGAAAAATCAAAGAGAACTCGGGGGGCCTTTGCTCTTCTTTAGGTGTATTCCACATGCAGGACTGATGGAGGGATGAGGGTTGAGGAAAATGAGGAAGAGGAATATGTATAACTCACGTCATCCCTGCTCTCATTCATCAACTGAAGAATAAGAGATATTATGCAAATTCCGAAAACCGTTTTTTTTCAGCAATCAGGATTAAGGTGAGAATTCATAGTCTCTGAGCTCCGCTCAAATGAGTATCTGGTTGACTCGACCATAGACAGACGTATCTCAAAGGTCAAATTTAGAATATTACACTATTCTATATTATTACAGTACTGTACTACAGAACAGCATTACTCTCTATGCTCTGAACCGTACTGCATGTGAAGAACCAGCCCCAAGTTTATTTCAAAATGAAAGAGAGAAAACAAGCATCGCTCTTCATTTGTTCTTGACACAGATCATCTTGATGCAGTGTAATTCTTTTGGCATGAGTAGAATTCTTTTGACCCGAATCATTCCTCCAATTTGCAGTCCTTGATGATAATAAAGACATATTTCTCTAAGAGAAAATCAGATTTGACCAACATCAAAATCGTTTATAAATTTCAGCATTTTTTATCACTTCCAAATAATTCTCCAAACCTGCAAAGATCAGACTTAAAAGTATTTCAGAGCTGAACTTTGCATTCTTTATAGACAAAGCCAATTACATGCCTGATGAATGCTGATAAAGCAACACAAAGAACTAGAAAGGCACTCTAACACATATACTGTATGTCATCATATCACACATGTATTGAGATCCGACTCATCAAGATCATTATCTAGATCCATAGGAAATGTAATCTAGTTATTAGCCTTCTGCACATGCCTGAAAGAGCTCTGCATTATTCCTTGAGAACACCCCGTCTGGCAATGTGAAAGAAAGTGAGAAAAGATTTCTGGATCTGCACCAAAATGTAATGATTTGTTCCCTGACTTATACAGCGTCTTTCTACCAAATTTCGTGATAATCCGTTCAGTAGTCTATGTAATCCTGTTTACTAAGAAACAAACGCAGATGAAAACATAACATTCTCGGCTCAGTTAATAATCTTTACAATGTGTTATCTCCTGGGGATAACAAAAATAATCTCAAAATGTTGACACCTTTAGAATACTCACACCATCATCAGCCACCTCCTCCTTTCCTCTTCAGTATAAGAGCTGCCATTGTGCTGCTGGTCCCAGTCTCCATCTCCTCCTCCTCCTCCTCTCTTCTCCTCCAGCAACCCAGTGCCTCCAGCCAAGGACTTGGATCGGAATGGAGCAGGAGCAGAATTGGCCCTGTTAACACAATCTTTTTCTGTCTTCTGAGGTCATCCCGTCGCATCCTCAGTAGAGAGACGATGCCTCCGGACCTGCCTCCCCTGAGAACCCAGTCAAACAACCTAAACACAGGAGACAAACATGGATGTGTTAACACACCTATTTCCACCTTACGGCACGTATCAAGACAGTTTGGAGGGATGTTCACACTCCTTTACCTCTACTTTAATATGCACCAAGTTTTGAAAACAACATCTGCCACTCCGCTCCTCCTTCAATGGGTTGGTGCTGGCTGTTTCCTGCTGGACGGTAAGTGTGCCACAAGACATAACCTAAAGCAGGCCTCCGAACTCAGCTGAAATGGAGAGAGCTGCAGAACTGGAAACCAATAGAAAGGTCATTAGGAAAATAAAGGGAAAGAGAGCAAACTTGTGCAGTTAAGTTTCTGGAACTTTCTAACAGGGAAATAACAGATCTGGATTGCTCTGTTGCGTTAGGAAGGCATTTACCATGGGTTAATACTTTATATGTATAATATATTATGAATCTTGCCGACTGTGTTTAAAGATGAATGACGTGTCTCCATTTCCTCGCACTAGAGTTGAAGCCAAAGTGTCCCAGATCGAACCCCTGCCATCTTGAACATTTGAACCAGAGTCTGGCAGTAGTGATCAGGGGATGGAGCAGCAGTAGCGACGTCTCGCCGATCGTGAGTAATTCCCAGCTGGGGTTTCACCCTGCTTGTATAATCATCAGGTAACTCATTTAAACCAAACTTACTGGAAAAATTAACATGTGACTAACTACCTGAAAAAGACCAAAACCATTTTTCAGAAAATATAGCCAGCCACTAGGGGGGCCATCTAGGCAAGTGACCTTCACTTTTGGGGAGCTTTATATAAGGCCTCTGGATTACCCTTCTCTTTTTTTAGAATAACTTTGATCTTTTATGTGTTTGTATATATTGTTGGATAACGTTGACATGGCAACTTTAAAATTGAAATTGCAGCCAGGACACATTTCCTTTTTGCTTTGAATTCGTTTCATCGTTCTCTTAAAGCTCACAGGTATACTCTGACTTATAATGCAGAAGATGATCCAGGCACTTCACCTGAAGTGACCTCAGAATTTCCTTTTGAAATGTGTATTATCCATTTTGTTTATAAACAGACGATAGAAAAAGCAATATCTAGCCTGGGGTCTCTGGTGTGTGTTGTGTGGGATTATACCAACATGTGACGTTGTAAGTCTCCCGTCCCTGTGTGCAGCTCAAATACTAGAAAACACCTAATCTGCCAGGAGTGAGGAATATGTTCTATTGCATGGGAGGCACACTATCTGAATACTGATTCCAGAGGCCCCACCATCCACCCGCAGCATATAAATAAACCGTTAGAATATGATTTAATGCAGTTTTTTTTTTTATACTTACATAACTTGGTCCTCAACCAAGTTCACCAACATCACAGCTGTCATAATAATATTTCAGTGTTATATTAAATAAATGCAAATGAGGCAGCACGAGAAGGATGTGCAGAGGCTTTTCTCTGTGCCCACGGCTGATATTTACACCAAACTAAACATTGACGCTGAGTAATGTTTGATGATGGGCCAGGCCTGTTCAATTCCCAAAATGCTCGGGTTGTTGCTGTCAAGACTCAGAGCAGCATCCTTTAGAACCTTCAACTTCTCTGATGAACCCTCACGTGTAGTTTTGGTCACCAGCGGTTTTACTATATCAAACATATTGTTTAGATCTTTCATCACAACAATATTTTTTTTGATTTAAGCTTAAAACAAACTGCCCATGCTGTTACGGACATTAATTAAAACATTTGTATTTGAAAGTAAAATCGTCTCAGGCTACTCCCACGCTGCAGTGTTTTCATTTGAACAAACGCACCAATGCCTGGCGTCCACGTTACACTGGAGTTTTAGAGCCGCAAAAAAAAAGAAAAGTTGATGACCCCACTTCAGTTTGAAAGCTCCGGGGGCTGTGTTTTGGTCTGGACGGGCAGAAAGGGAGATGTTTGGAATCGATGAGGCAGACACTCCTAACCTCGTGCTGATTGGGTCCCTTTCGGTCACGATGTAGCCTTCGCTGGTTCGTCAGTCTCCTATCACGTGACCCCCTTCTAGGAATAAATAACGTTGGCCTCAGCTACCAGTGTATAATGCAACATGAATAATCAATCACAAGCGGACCCTGCTGTCTTTGTTAACAGCTGTTGTGCAGTTAAATTCTGCATTTTTGTACGTTTGTGTACAACCAATTGCTTCCTGTTTACACCGGCACGTGCATGCCCATTGCACATGAGTGGTCTCTAAATAAGGGGATTAAAACCGATGTAGGATAGAGATCGTTTTAGTTTTAAAAGGTAGTTGTGCAGATGTTGCCACAGTGTTGTGTAGTGCTGTTCGGGGACGCAGGAGGGTACATGTTACCTGAAACCAGGTTTATTCTGAGGAGTGGTTGTGTAATGATATTCTGAGTCGAACAGTGTGTAGCGGGAAGCAGAAATACATCTTTGATCCAGAAATAAATTCACCTCCCAATATCTTTTGACCCTGAAACACTGTTTGATGAAGACATTGGCTTTCTCGCTATTTCTGGAGCCTCGCCTTCCTGTTGATGTTGACGATGTGTTAAGCATCAGCGTGGTTTACACAGGCAGCCTTCCACCTCACACATTTCTCAAAATGACAGGTTTTTCTGCGTCTCTCTCTCTCTCTCTCTCTCTCTCTCTCTCTCTCTATTCTTTTTTTTTTTTTTACCTTTAACACCCCCCCACACCCCTTGGGCAATGAGAACTGAGATGGAAGGAGAGATGGATGATGTTGTTTTGAACTGTGACATGTCTCCGTTCAATTCATTCCATTATTTTTCATACATAATTGGCCAGCACCGTCTGTGGGAGCTATTTATAGAGCTGATTGCTGCTTTTGCCAAGGAGCACAAACTCTTACACAGTTATTTTTGTTTACCCAGAAGAAAACGCGACACAAGGTTTTGTGTTAGCTCATGAAAGCTCCCTAAAAAGCACTTGACCCTCTTGGCTGATTTTTGTTTTCCATAAAACTCTCGTCCAATGCCACGGTTTGCACACGGTGGTAAATAGAGATGGACTCAATTTCTGTCACCGCACCTCCTGCAGCTAAGGTCTCTCGAGAAGTTTAGAGCCAACACTTAAATATCTTTAATTCTCCTTCGCTGGCAGCCAGAGATATTAACTCCATCTTTCTTCCAAGGACTTATCTTCTATTTAAGTTGAAAATCAATATGAACTGGGGAGGCCGGTCAGTTATACTGGATTAGATGAGAGCACTGACCCTGCTCAGACTAATAGCTTGCAAACACATGAGCCACTGTTCATTTGTTTGTCCTGCGCGCAACATTACAAGCTCCATTAGTCATGTCTGTGCACATGTGCGTGCGTGTGTGTGTTTGGAGGAACATGTACTACTCAGTATGCGCCGTTACATCTTGAACAGTGCCCTTGAAGGTTGAGACCGTGAATGACAAAAGAGAGCGAGCAGCAGCAGATCCAGGCGGAGAGGGAGAAATAGAGAGAGTAATCAGATTGGGAACAAAAGAGTGGATTATTTAGACCTCGTGGTTCATTAGGATAAGCCCAGAGTCTTCTGGTGAATTTTACATGGGAGAGTTAGATTGGAACGGATGAAAGGGAGAACACTACCTCAGCCGAGAGGGCGTTTAAAAAACACGCTGTTGTTTGGACTTAACGCTGATCCAAAGATTCTGTTTAAGATTGTAATTTGCAATTGTGGTAAAATTAGATTTTTTGGAAAGCCCACATTGTTAATGCTCGTGGGATGTGGGATTAGACAGGTGGAGGCGACCCGGAAGGCTTTCAACAGCCTCGGTCGGGTCACCCTTTCTGCTGAATCAGGGCATCGGGGTGTGGTACGTTGGAGAAAAAAAACAAGAGACAGCATGACGCAGGCTGGATTTGAGGCTTCTCGTCATGACGATAAAGATTTCAATTTCAGACACGGGCTGGAGGTCCACGGGAGCTGTAGCGAGGCAGACTGCGCCGCATCGTCCTATGAAGCGCTCCACCTCCACCGCAGTGTGACAGCATGAGAACATGGCTGGAATGCAGGATGACAAGGCTGTGTGGTGGAAACAGTCGGCTGTCATTAGTATTCAGCGCAGACCTGTCTTGCCTTGCTGGACCTTTGCAGCAAGTCTTCCCCCCCCCCCCCCCCTGTACAACGGATAAATTGTCTGTAGTGAATGGAGCAGCTGAGGCAAAGCTGTGCCCTTTCCGAACACAAGGAGATTTCTTCTGTCACTGGATCGGCTCCACACGCGGCCGTCGCAGGGGTCTAAAATCCAGGGGGGGGGGGGGGGGGGTTGTATGAAGAAAGAGGGTCACTGTAAGGCCGCCATGAGAAAGGGAAGCAAAGAGACGGTGAGGGAACCTTATTAAGACCTGTGCTCCAGCGGCTTAGAGCTCAACTCCTGAGTGAGTTTTATCAGCAAAGACCCTTCAAGCGTGACCACAGTAATGAACCCATTAGCTGTGAAATTGAGTTTTCTGATAAATAGAGAACAGATGAGTTTAGGGGACCAATTCCGCGTTTCAACTCTTTTGTTTGAAATTCATAATTACATTTGGGCATCAGCACTTTTTTTTTAACCACTAGATTTGCACATGTGCAATTCAGTTTTCTTCTTAGCTCCTTCTTTTAGGTATGCAGCAGAATACTAAGTGGACCAGTTTTCCTTATAAAAGCATTAACCCCACACGGTAGCCACTGTTTAGGCTCCAAGCTCAGTATAGAGTGTCTGTTTGATTCAAGGTAGTGAATCGGCAAGTGGCTCAGCCTGCAAACGAAAACTTCCCCACTCCCTGAGATTGCATTTGAATCAACTGCGGTGATGAAATTGAAAACCTCAGGATCTCGTGGTACAAACGTCTTCACTCTGCCGTTAATTACTGCTTGAGGAGGAACGTGATTTGTCTTCCTGCTGATCTGTATTCTGCAGCAGGACCTCCAGCACATGACCAACTCTGGGCGTTCTAATTAAAAGTCAGACAAATAGTTTCAATGAGCCTCATGCAAGATCCAATTGTACGGGAGTGGTGCATTCAAACCATTCAAGAGAGCTGGATGCATTTTTTATATTGTCAAGTTCGTCCTAATGTGACAGACAGACTTCTCTACAAAGGATACACATAATTGATTTAAGAATAATATTCTATTTATATTTACATTTACATTTGATTATTTGATACCTACTTTAAATCAACTATTCTGGTCACTATATTACCACCATCATCGCTCTTTTTTGTATGTTTATTTTAGCTGATGTTGTTATTGTTATTACAATTCCTGTTATTATTATACTGATGACAGGTCTTAACTATATTCATGTTTTTTATTGTTTCAGAACATCTCCTGACGCTGCTAAATTTTTTCTGATTGGATTACTGATAGTACCACATTAACGTAAGTGTGTGAGTACTTGCTTTTAGATAGACTTGAAGTAATACAAGTAAAAGTTCTTGCAGAGTGTATAATATTCCCTGATGCAACAATCTACTACATCATGATTGTTGAGTCTCAGCCTCTTCTGAATCCATGTTTCATCACCAGTGGTGCTGCTGCTCTCATTATTGATTACTTTAAATATGTAAAAAACATTAACGCAGTGCTTTGTAAAATGTAGTGGAGAAAAAAGTACGGACATTGGACTGGACAAATGTACCCAAGTTCATTAAGTAAGTAAATGTACTCTATATCTTATATCTTTATGATGTCAGCAAAATGATTTATCGTTAGGTAACATGAGTGAAACTTGTCAAAAAATGGATCAGACGAGTTGATGTAGAAAAGGGAAGGTGTCAGTTATGCTAATGACCCACATCTCACAAACACTTACTCACGAACAGACGCCATTCATCAAGTTGAAATGAGCAACTCACAGCGAGTTAGGGCAGTTCGGAGAGTTTGGTGAATCCCCGCTGGAGCACTCAAACCTCACAGGGAAGAACAAACAGATGTTTAGGCAGAAAACACAAAAATGTCCCTCAAGGCATCTGTTGAATGCTTCTGCTTTGCATTTGAATCAACCTGATTGAGACTGTTTAAAACTCTACACATTCTCCTTGAGTTCTTCACTCAGTGACACTGTTTTTAGACCAACTCCATGTCATCAGTGTGCGCAGGGGAGTCAGGTGTTTTGTCAATCCCGCAAACCAGTGATTTGCAACTGTGCACAAAAAGGTCCCAGACAATCCCAGTTTGTACAAAACGGTCCCACAACACTTGTCTTTTTTTGCTTGGTTATACTGTGACATCCAATCAACATGTCCCATTGTGGCGAGTGTCAGACCCTGGCTGATTGATTGTAGTTTCGTTTTGCCCCCCCTCCCCCCCAATATTCAGAGCTCGGCTCGGCAATGACAGAGAGGACACACGGATGAATAATTCATGTTTGTATCAACCCATCTCGCAAGAACAATGCAAGGAGGGAAGGAGACGAGTAGATGGTGAGAGGGACAGATGGACGGAGAGAGTGAGAGAGGCAGAGAGCTGCTCTGACAGGTTGTGAACACAGACTCACGATGACACCATCTCAGTTGTGTCCGACACAACATGTGCAATACAATTTGAGACTTTCACTAAGTCTGCTGCGCTACGAGATGACTGCTCTTTCTTTTCTTCCTTTTTTATTAATTCCACTGCGAGCAAGTTGAAATTGAAAACTTTTAGCGGGTGAAGGCCCCTCACTAGCTTTTCTAATTAAAGGTCACTTATATCTTCAGAAGGTCTCCATGCTGACTTAAAAAATTAAATGCCAGAGCCGTTACGTGTCATTCGCTCTCCCAGAATGGAAATGGAATAACTCAACACTTGCCCCAATAAAGTATTCATTCTTGGACCAGAACTCAGAGGTCACACTCTAGAATGGGGATCGTTGATACTGCAGAAGAAAAAAACGTGTTTAATAACACTGGCGAGGAGCCATCGATGTCGAAGGGTCTAGGGCCAACATATTGAATTTGTAACAGTAGCTCAGCAGCTCTTTTTTTGGAAGGTGCTTAATCACTCTGCAGCAAAATAGTATTATGCTCATACGAACATCAACTGGCTTCCTTCTGTTACACAGCATCACACAATATGGTTATTTTTGTACATTATAGTTTTCCAATAGCTTCAAAGTGATTCTATCTGATGCTAAATACAACGGTGGTTTCATGTGAAGTGGATAAGAAGGAAATGGAGAGAAACGGGGGAGAAGGCTGACACTTAATCTTGTCATCCATCTTGTATGAGTGTTCTCAGTAATTAAGCCTAATTAAGATGCATTGGCAGTAATCTCAATAGACTGAATGCCAAAATAGGAATGCACGTTCACTATGGCAGTTACAGCTCATGTTGGGTAAAACAATATTAACAAATATTTCCGGGGAAAAGGGATGTTTTTATTATACTTTAAATTAAATCTAAAAGGGCAAGAGTGCATGCCTCTGCCAAGACCCAAAAGTTCCCTTATAAAACCACATTTAAAGTCACTATACCCGGATTTGTATTTGGATCTGCACCACATTGTACACACTTCTTTGTCCCCACCTGACCCCTGAGGTGATTTTCAGAATAGTGAAAGCAACAGTTGCAATGTTTCAGCAAAACAAGTGCATATTTGTTTTTGTTTTTTTTAGTGTGAACTAGCTCAAATCAATATCCTTTGGGTTAATGGGGGTCTCAAGTCTGGCGCTGTTATTTGGGGTCTTTCACAAATAGTTAAATCCCTACACAACGATACCTTAAATACAGAAAGCTTATTTTAGCCATGTCAGGAAATTAGCAGGGATAGAGTCAATACTAAAAACATGCATGATCATCCCTTCCTGTATATCTATCACCATTTACTGTGTGTTTCTACTACTGTACAAAGCTGCACACGCTCAAGAACAGGATTGGAAATTCTTTGCAGTACCCCTCATATATAATGTTCTCTAAAGCTACGCATCTCTTTATGTGTCTGTCGACATGTTGGGGGTTGTTGTCATGCTGCAGATTGGATTTGGGAGCAATCAGACGGCCCCCTGATGATATTATGATGATGGATAACAATCAAAAATATCCATAAAGCGTAATCAGCCGCAGCGATGATCCTGTGAGAAAAATGCATATAAACACCATCACTCCTTTTTACATTCGGCCCACCCACTGACAACTGCAGCGTCATGTGGTATCTTGAGAGTCCATAGGATTTCAGTGCATGCAACTTATGAAACAGGTTGGTTGTAAGGCAATCCCTCTTGGGCAGAGTGTTGGGCAGAGTTCAATAAGATGGAGAACGACTGTTATGAGATGATATATGAAAGTAGTTAGTGTCGAAACTAATTGGTATTAAGCTTTTAGGAGTGTATTTTTCTCCAGCGCAAACAAACACCTCCAGCATGAGAAGAAATCCTTCTAAAATACTTTGGGTAGGAATGTATCTGAAACAGATTGACCGCCACATCAAAGTCCCAGACTATAATAACTTTTAATCCAGCAGTTGTTGCCAATTGCAAGGAGAGATTTGAATGTGACCCAGTTTTAGGAGATTACTTGCGTCCTTCTGACGTCACTGTCTGAAACGCTAGAGGCCCGACAACTTAGACATGAAGGGAGGACGTCTGTTGAAATGTTAGAAACCCTCTGCAGAATACTGGGCGGTGGGAACACGCTGCTTGAAGTCGAACGTCTCGTCAGCCTCAACAGAATATTAAAGTTGGAATAACTGATTTCACTTAGCTCTGTACTTTGAGAACGTTTTCATAAATCATAGGTTCTCCGGAAGAATCAGGGATGGTGAATATAGGTTGCTGCATCATGAGTAATACACCTGCATTATTATATATGGTGTTTAATGAAGATATGACAATCAGGAAGTCAATCATGAGGATCTACAGACAGTTGTCTCATTAGTAACATACTGTGACAGACATTATTACAGCCTGAGTACTGAATGGTGGGAGGCCCTATTGAAATTGTAAGGATTTTTCTTATTACGCCGGGTTCACACCGGACGCGGAAGCGACGCCGAAGCGAGGCGTGAGCGCTAATCCCTAGAGCGCCGGCGCTTGGCGGTTCACACCGGGCGCGGTAGCGACGCCAAAGCGCCGCTGTTATCAGCCTGCAGTAAAAACGGCATTTTTTTTTTTTTTCAAGCATATACTTACTTGTTGCTCCAAAATGAACTGCATCCACGTCCCAACATGTGTCCTTTTTAGTGTTGTCTTCATACAACATGTTCCGAGGATCATACAACTCACTGTACTTCTCCACTTCAATTATTAATTTAATGTCATCCATGTTGACAAACTTCTCTGTTTGCTCCGTTAAATGTCGGTGTCGAGGGTAAATTACGTATTCTCCACTCAAACCTATGTGGAGAATACGTAGCCCCCCTCTCTCTCTCTCTTTTTATCTTTATGACTGCTTGTGTGGCTGTAGTGGATGGGCAGAGGGGGACATTTAATAATGTAGTCGGTAAAAGTGGTAAAATTTAAACTCCTGGACAAAGGAGGGTGAATAAATAGTATGGGATGCATATTTGATCATTTATATCATATAAAATATGTCATCAATATAGTTTTAAATCGTTTTTCAGTGTGTTTCCTGTCGCGATACGCTCGCGTCAAGCGGAAAAAATAAACTCGACGCCGAAACTATCGCTGCACGCCGCGAGGCAGCCGCGGCGCAACGCTACGCTTCAGCGTCTGGTGTGTTCAGCACAACGATTTAACATGGGAGTGGATGGGAGCCAGAGGATTGGCGCTGTGCTTACGCCTCGCTTCCGCGTCCGGTGTGAACCCGGCGTTAAGCCTGAAACATGCTTCTGCGACTGTGTCTGCGTCTTTTCACGCCACTGTGGCGCAAGACTCGTTGTCATTCATGCTTCCCCAACCATTGCGCGTCTTACAAAGCAATTCCGCGCCAGAACACTAGGCGGAGTAATGCTTTTTGTCGAAGACAACCTGAGAGACGCCTTCTTTGTGGGTGTGGCAATCGTTAAACACACAGTGAACCATGGCAGAGAGTGTATTCACGATTCCAAACGAACAACAATTGATTGAGATGGAGCTGCTAGACATTGAAGAGCAACTTCATATAATTAGTCATCAGAAAAAGTTTTAAATCTTCCGTTGTTTCTGCCTGTATTATGGAGCATGAAACCGGAAATGCAGCTCCAGAAGGGATGTAGAGCAGACCAATCACAGCCTTGCGGGCTGAGTGAGCTTGCGGAGCTTTTCCGTACATTTTAGTAAAAAGGGGGCGACGCCCGTAAGCACGTAAGAAGGGATACATAAGTACGTAAGGGACCCGGAAGGGCTCTTGCGCTTACGGTCCCGTGAAAACGCAGAAGCATGTTTCAGGCTTTAGGGCCAGAGCACCTCTGGTGGGAGGCCCTATTGAAATTGTAAGGATTATTCTGAGTAGGGTTGGGTACCGAGAACCGGTTCCAATATGGCACCGTTTCCAATACAACCGGTACCTACCCGGACTGAAATGCAACGCAGATTTCGGTTCTTCGTTTCGGTGCCTGAGCCAATTGAATACTGAGGTCGTCGTTCCTTTCGCCTCCTCACACTTCCACTCCTTCCTTCATGGGAAGGGGCGCCTCCCGTCGGGCCCCTGTATGAGCCAGGCGCTTCTGCCCGTGGACAAACTCTGCCCGCATGCGTCAGACCTCTCCCCAGCGCTTGCTGGCCCCCGCCGGGTGCATTTCCTCTGTGGCGGTGCGCCGCGACCGGCTCTGGGTCGGCTTGGAAAGGCTGAGTGCGGGAGGAACGAAGTCAACGCCGAGAGAAGTTTCACAAAAGCGTCTGCATTTTGGGGGGACGTAGGGTGGGCCAAAGCCTGCCTGCCCCAGCCGCAGAGATACGGGGGTCTCAGTGTGATGGAAGCCACCCTCAGTCTTCAATTGGCTCAGGCACCGAAGTCAGAGTCACGAGTCAGAGTGTGGGTGTTTTGAATTTAGTTTTATTTATTTATTTAAGTATAGTGTAAACTTTTGTTAACAGTTCACATATAATTCATAGTTTTCATTTAAAAAGTATTTTGTATTTATTTATATTTATAATCTACTTTAAACAGTTAATATATTTGGCAATAAAAAAGCCTTTCTTAAATGTCGTCAATTGCGTTTTGTGAACTTTTTTTTTTTTAAGTATCGGTTCAGGCACCGTTTAGGCACTGGTATCATTTTAAAAGTATCGGTCAAGCACCGGTATTGGATAAAAACCAAACGATACCCATCCCTAATTCTGTGCGTAGTGAATGGGCTTCTTGAGGGCTTTAACGTGCTCAAAAATCTTTTCAAGTTTGCAGTAAATGAGAAAGTGGTGAAAATGTACGTATTCTGGAGGATTTGGGAATGGCCGTGGCAAAATGGCTCATCAGTGCCACCTACGGAGAGGCCCCTCTTTTAGCATTCACCGATCCTCACGAAAATGAGGACAGTTGTGTATCATGACCAGATGCTCAAAAAAGTCTCTCAGTGCATTATGAAAAACGAAACAGGAATTAGTGGCCATTTTGGAATTAGTGGCCATTTTGGACAAATTCCACATCTTTACTTTGACGTACTTGTCGTAGAGCTTTCATCAGATCAACTTAAAATTTAGTTGAGTGTCATCACAACAAAATGGAGATCTAAACTTATTCAAAGATCCATTTTTCGTCTCACCGTGTGACCGTGGCTTGACTTCAAAGTTTGATTTACATGCCATCAAAACACGGTGGAGTCGCGACCTGATGACATCTACACAGAAATCGTGACTTAAAATCACAGCGCTTCCTGGTGGCAGCAGGAAATGTCTTGTTTTTGGTACGTCCTACACTTGGATGTATTTATCCTCATCCACTTGCGAAACCATGTCTAACTGTATCAAATGGTTCTCAAGACATTGATAATGTAGGCATAAGATTACTGTGACTTTTCATCATGTGGACTATTAATCGCGTGGCAACAAAGTTCAAGAGCTCGCAATGACACACAAAATTGCTGTAACTTCCGTGTTCATGGGTCCAGTTGCCTCATCCCAAAGATATTCAGATGGTTTTAAGGAATGGGCTTAGTAAAATAACTGACTAGCGCCCCCTAAAGGGTAGCCCCGGCACTTTGATTGGTCTACATCTACAAAAATCTATAAGGAAATCTTTTCATGACAAAGAAATTAGTCTCTTGGACAGATATGCTAGACCACACATGCAGCCCCCCATTTTGGATTTGGTGGCCATTTTGGCCATATTCCACACTTTTACTATAATGTACTTGTTATAGAGCTTTCATCAGATCAACGTAAAATTAAGATGAGTGTCATCACAACTAGATGGAGATGAAAATTGATTTAGAGATCGATTTTTTCGTCACACCGTGTGACCGTCCCGTGTTTGATTAAACGCCATACATTGTTTAATCGAGTCCAAACTAGTCATGTAAGACAAGTGTCCCAGACTGATGAAATCTACAAAGGAATTATGACTTGAAATCACAGTGCCCCCTGGTGGCAACAGGAAGTGACATGTTTTATATTTTGATGAGCTGCTCCTGGCTGCTTTACATATACAGCTCAAAAGAGCTCATTCAAGTCATTGGATCGTGGTCAGAATTGTGACATTTCCTATAACCATGTAAACATTGATGTGCGGTGAAGGATGGCCCTTCGCCAAAGGACACGATGTTGTCATAACTCCACTGTGCATTGTCCTATCACTACCAAACTTCTATCACATAATAATAAATAATGAGAGTACAAGCCTGAACAGCTCTATGTATCAATATTTCCTCAGTGTCATAGCGCCACCTACTGATTCGCCATGAAACAGGAAGTACTTTGTTAATCCACTTTGCATTATCTATCCGGCTCCGAACTACTGAACTATGATCCCAATCGTGACCTGAACAGCTCCATATATTAATATTAGTTCAGGGTCATAGCGCCACCTACTGATTAGTGTGAAAATTAAATTGTGGAAACATTGTCCAATTGACACAAAATTGCTCACACTACATCAGAGTGCCTACTTGAACAGATCTATATGTCTGCGAAATAATAGTGATGGCTCCTCCTGGCAACAGGAAGTAAGCTTTGTTTTACAACTATCATTCGATTGACATACAATTTTCACTATTTGATACAGTGGACCGTGATAAGCAAGTAGCAGGCAAGGATCAACATTGCGTGACGGACGCAGGAAGTGAAGCATTTATCCTTGCAGCAGTGCGCAAGGATCTCTCTCTACAGCGACCGCAACAGGATTCAAAGTGCAGGTGCTCGGGCCCGCCAGTGCTACAACGTAGCCCTAGTTTTCCAGTTATTACTCACAAGCCATTGGACAAACCAACCAATTGTTTGATTTTAGGACATTGTATTGTTTATCCACCTAATTTAATAACATCCCTTTTATGGACTATTTAATAAGAACAAAGGCGATTCAGCCTCTGGGGGACCTCACAGTTTTGTTGTAATTAATGCGACCCACAGTGGCTGAATCTGCAGCCAACTCTCTGAAACAAGCCACAGACCATGTTGGTGGGATTTATGTCCTGAGGGAAAATGTTGCCTCGAATAATTCCTTGGAAAGAAATGTTCCACATTGCAGTAACAAGGAGGAACTTCGAGTTTTTCTCAACTTTGGCTTTGTTTTTATTTAATGTGAATGAAAGAAAATAGAAAAAGGAGAGAACTGCAGGGCAGTAGTCACTTGTGGTAGTTGTCATGCTGTAGAATCTAAATATCAGTAGAGACATCAGTAACGACAATGATCATATAATCAAAATTAATATAAATACCACAACATTCTGTATACTGACAGCCCGCCCACTCACACCTGCTGTCATGGGGTGTTTGTCGGCTTGCAGACTGTTGACAAGCCAACAACGGAGAGTCACAGTAACTTGTATCCCTTGTACACCTCCACACTGACAGCAGCCATGGCTGGACACATTATTTTGAGGTTTTCCATCCCTGCATCTTTACATACGTCTCTCCTATTATCGTGAGCATAGTATAATTGTCACAGTTGACTTGCCTGGATCAGGATACTGCAGGGACTGCACTGATTCAATTCATTGATTTGTCATGTGAGTGAAAGCGTATTATTTCGATCACTAGTTAATACCAAAAACATTAAAAATTATTTATGGTGGAAATTATCTTTGTCTGATCTGGAATCCATGTGCTGTAGAGGTGAGAGGAAATATAAGACAGCTAACTGTCCTTGTGAAGTATGTTGCCGGTTAATGGATTTCACAGTCTGCTTTTGTCCTTGCACACTGAAACCTCCCATTTATGAATTCCCCGAGGCAAAAATTAGGCCTCAGTCTGTCAGTGGCTAATTGCTTTTTAATTGAGTCTCCACAGGTAGTCTACCTGTTTGTGGAGGTTAAAAAGAAATGATGTGGGCAGGACACACATGCTGTTGTTTTTTTGTTTTTTTCCTGCCTGTCATTTCACAGTGAGCAGCAGGAAGCGATGTCTTCAGTCTATAAGTGTTATCCTTTGCCTCGCTCTGCCTTCACCTCACTGCTCGTCATCTGACATGCTCTTGTTTTTTTCAATTAGATACAAATTTGAGTCGAGATCGATAATTATTACAATTGATGTCATATTATTTCTTTTTTTTAAGTTTCAAACTCTTTATGGACTGAGAAGGACAAACACCTCAACACATTTAAAATAGATCAGTTGTGTGTTATACCTCGTCACTATTCTTTCAAAATGCATAAGCATTATATCTTTATATTAATTATTATATTATTATTATGATATATTATTTATGACATTGCTATTGATGAATATTATATCGGGAAATTTACCATTAATCATCTAGACTGTGGGGGCCCTCCATATTCTAATTTGATTGAGACACAGTTTCATAATGTTCAAAAGAATTCAGACATTTTGCTTCATTGTTACATTGTGTAGCCGTGTGGTCACAATTCCCCTTTAGTGCTGACTCAAACCAAATGAAGGCCCACAGATCCTTTATAATGACACATATGACTGTCAAAGATGGACTGAGACTAGGAATTCCACCAAGATTATTTACTCACCATACTCTGCATGGCAGTTACAAAGATCTATTTGTTTCTTGGGGGAAAACCAATGGATGCCACACGGGCTAGCAGAGTATAACAAAATAAAAACAACCAAGTCCAGCTCATTATCTTAGGACTTAAATAAAATACAAGGATAAAACATAAATAAAGCAATAAAGCAACTGTATATCACCAACAGAACAAAACCAAATACAACCAAACTTAAACTAAATAAAGCAGCAGTGGCCGTCAGTGTCTACAAAGAAGAAGTTTAAATGAAGTAACACACTGCCAAACAAATGCATAAAAGAAACAAACCTAACCTTGGTGGGTGCCTCTACTAATTATTGCCCAATACTCAGCGGGAGGGTTCAACACGGAGAAGCGAGAGTCGCCATGAAGCAGGACCCCGAGCATTGCACGGCGCTGTCTAAACCCGTCGCACCAGGGGTCAGACTAAAAGAACAGCATACCAAAGACTGGCGGTTTATATAAGAAACCCCAAAAAATCTGGTAACCGCAAGTAGGAGGGGCTAAGGCCTACTCAGCCCTATAGAAGACCAGGAGGGATATTTCATTACCGGCTATTACAAAGACTATAAAATCCATAAAGCTGTTACCGTCCACGCAGACAGTCAAACCTCCTAGCTTCAGCTGAAGGCGTGCGGGTGTATGCAGTGAATGTCTCTCTCTCACACTAGACCTTTTCTTTTCCCCTTTGTATCAGTTACTGGGAATCTGTTGCGTGTGAGAGCGATGTTCGATGCCCCTTCACTAACTCAACATATGTTCGTAAAGCCCATAGTGTTGAAACAATGGAACAAAGACAGTGGTTTGTATTCATAACTCGCTGGCTTGGCTTGACACTGGTAAAGGGTAAAATTTCACTGACAATGTCAAGTGAGAATTTGAAGGCATATGGGTCGGTTTTATGTTGCAGAGCTGCACCACTGCCTGAAAACATCCTTTTGCTATTGCACCACCATGCACCTTTCATTTTGCTCAAAGCCTGTCATTCCTCTGAACCACACATTTCTCTTCACCTTTCTTTCCATTATCCCTGTTGTAAGGTCCATTTTCCACTTTCCATTATCATTCCCTCACAGTGCGCTGTCTTTGGGTCCGTCTGTAAGTGCCCTTTGCCAAGCCTTTTCTTTCTCTCTGAGCAGACTGAAGCACAGCATCACCATCACTATTGAGATCTTATACCTACTGATTGTTATAATCGTTCTCAGGCAAAGCGTCTGTTTGGTGTCTGAACTGTTGTCGGCTCATTTGAATTCACGATGCGGCAAAAGTCCTGACATGAAAGAATCGCCTCGGCCTCATGTCTCCCCTTTAACCAAATCTGCAGCTCTGTGTATTGATCAGAGTGGAGCGTGCATTAGTGCCTAAACATGGACTCTCGCTCTCAGCCCGGTAAAGATATGAAGGTGTATTGATCTTGCTGCACATCGGACAGCTGCTTGTTTTGAATGTATCTGTTTGTGCAGCTTGTTGCTGCCCGGTGTAAGGTGACGTGTTGCTTCGGTGATGCCTTCAAGAACTGATGCAGGCTCACGCTGGTTTACTGTAATAAAATGTCATCTTTTATAAATGTTTTCTTTACAAATGAAGTCCACAGGGAAGCCGAGTGGTGTAGCTTCCTCCAGCAGGGCACCATTATAAGCCATCATGACACAGAGCGTAGTTCAGGCAGACAACTCGTGTTTGAAACATTTATTGCAGAAGCAGAACATAGAGATTGGGGACCAGGCTCAGACTTCATTACTCCCTCAGATATAGTTACATAGATGTAATGGGAGAGATGTGCAAATATCTCAGCCCCCTGTTGAAGCCTGCTGGTGGATGCTGGGGTGGTTGAGGGACTGAATCAGTAGCTGCGGGGGGGGCAGTAAATGGAGTGATTGGACATTTTTTAGCTTAAATAGAACAACAAATTGGGACAGTGAACGACAGAGGTTGGGAAAAGTGAGGCATGTCACATTAGCAGCCTGAACAAGCTCCCAAGCATCGCTCCGTTTCTTGTGTCCCTCAATAGGGATCTAAGTCCATGCACGGACACTGGTTCACAGAGAACACACCAACCTGACACCATCATGGGCCTCTCAGAAATAACAGTAATTATTGGCGGCTGATGTGAGGAACGTCAAGGCGAGAAGCAGCCACCGAAACATTTTGTGCACTGCTGCTCTTTTGCCAATTTTAAAAGAGATTTGAGGTCAGAGTTTGATTTGAACAAGAATTTTGCCACCGTGGAATTCACAATTCAGACTTTGTCGCATCTGCCTCAAAACATTTGTCCACATTCATACATGAGGAGAGCAGCTTCGAGGCAATATCAGGCCATTGTGAAAAATCACAGTTTTGATCTGCTGTTCTTCAGGTGATACAGCTCCTGTGAAATATGTCTAAATCAGCCTTGGTATAGATTCCCAGGATTGGCTCGGAGTCGGGACGCTTCTAATGATTGATGCCTCATATTGCTTCTCAGATTGCTCCTGGCAGCCTGTTGTTGAAAATGATTCTGCGCAAATTTACAGGGATAGGACATCTTATTATTCTGGTTCAATTACATTCGTGTCCCGAGTTTTTGCTTCAGTGTTGTACACAACGTCCTCACGGTGTCACTTTGCGTCAGGGTTAACACGACTAATTGGCCGCTCTCTTGTCTGGCGCAGGGTCATTTGTCTCCCTGTATAACATCTATTAATTATGAATAAAATCAGATCTCAGTGTTATCGTTCATATTTTGACTCCAATTCGCGACCGCTCTGTCCCTTAAGCAGCCGGCAAATTTTGGAAGACAGCTCTTTGAATGTCTGAAACAAGCACACTGTTTCCTGCACAGGTCCTTGACCATTACGTGTGTTGTGTTTCTCTCGAAGTGGTTTTTCAAATGGGATTCAGAGATATAACTCTGGGCCTTTGTATCTTTTTTCCACTCATCTTGCTCAGAGCGGCAGAGCAGAAAATGGGAGTGCATAGTATTGCATTGTCTCTCTTTGTGTGTGTGTGTGTGTGTGTGTGTGTGTGGGCGAATGTGCTTGTGCATGCTTGGAGTGGGTGTTTAAGAGATATCTGAGAATGTGTGCGTGTGAATTATGCAGTGTTTTTTGGTTTGCTTCAGAGACATCCAGTTTGTTTATCAGTGTGCATTATTATCGTTATTAAGGCAAAAGCTAATTCCACTGACTGATTTATGAAAGCACACGCTTTTCAAGCTGAGCGACATTTGAAATTTGCGGCTGATGTTAAATGAGTCTCTTTAATGATGTTGCACAAGATAGAAAGGAGGGGCTGTGTGTTTGTGTGTGTATTTCTCTGAGTGTTTTTAAGAGAGGGAGACAAGAAGGCGGAGGTGGTGGGGGGGGGGGAAATGTGGTTGCAGGGAGGTGAGAGTAAAGGAAGAGAGCTGTGAATCCATGATTAATGCAGCATTGCCCTTGTATGTTTCAGCGAGGAGAGAGGACGGAGGTGAGCCTCTAACAGCATTAGAATTCAGCCTGTGCTCCAGAAGAAATCTGCTCTGCCCGTGCACAGATGTTCCGCCGCCTTTCAAATTACAGAATAGACACTTCACAGACACTTGGGTCTGGATGCACCACGACCAGATGTTTTCCAAAAACCCGGTCTAAACCCTCTGCGTATATAGCCGTATCTTATGTCTCCTCATCTGGTCTCTGCTTCTTCTCGCCACGGCTCTCATTCTGAAGCACAAACACTCACAACCGTGCCTGCTGCCTCAATTCTTATTCAAACCCCTCACTTGGGATGCTGGTTTGAAAAGGTACAATGGAAGGGAAACGGAGTTGCCTCAGGGGGCCTGATCTGGAGCTGACTTCAAATCTTTTCTAGTCTGGGGTGTTGCCTGGAGCAGTGAATGCAGATGAGGCGCTCTGGCACATAGAAGAGTTACTGCTCTGACGGTGCACAATTGACATCCACGGTAGCGGGCTGCATTTTCATTTAAAATATGAGCACAGCAAACTCCATCACAGACTTAACTTTTGCTCTCTGTGCATCCGCAGCAGCACCAACTGGTTGTTTCATGCTGCAGACAGAGTCGCCCCAGTTTATATTATTATACTCACGTGACACAGATCTGCAGTGGAAACCTGAGAGCAGCACTTTTTTTTCCTACTTTAAACAGGACACTTTTGTTATGACCTTGAAAGTTCAGGTGATTCATCTTCTTCTGCTACTAAAACTTAAGGGGAAACAATTAGTCAGCAAATCTCAATTTATTCAACAGAATGGATCGATATTGACACAAGGAAAATTACAATGAGGACATAATTGTTTTTTGAAAACCACAAGAGCAAGATATCATCAGCTGCTTTGAGACTGAACTTGGGATAATCTCCCAACATTCTCCCCCCCCCCTCATCTGAAGACTCTCTGATGTAGTGAACATGTTGGACACGGAGAATCTCCCGCTGTATTTTTCCTGACAAACACCGGACTCCGTTGTGCGAACATTCTGCTGAGTTCATTTCTGTTAATGGCTGTAGTCGGTCTATGACAGTGTTATAAACCTTACCACTTAATACTGAGTGTTTGATACTTGAGCACTGACATGTGCTGGTGAGATGCTGCTTCTCAAGTCTCATATAATGGACTGTAATTGGCTGTATTTATAGGCCTATAGCACTTTCTACTCTTATAGATTTTCCAGCCACTCACGCACTACTTTATGCTGCCTTTTCTCTATCCCACGTCACACTTCTGGCCAAACCGTTGGCATGATTTGGGATCGATATCTTGCCCAAGGACACTTTGCTGGAGGACTGAATGCACCTGGGATCGAACCGTCGAGCTTCTGGTTTGTGAACCGGCCAATCTCCTGTGCCATTCCTGTTCAGGAAATAGACCGGGCTCGTGACAAGCATCATTCATAAGTGACATTGTTGTAGAATCAATCCCCAAAATGCACAACATGCAGAAATGGGCATTACAAATGTGACGACATTAAATCAGAATCCAAAATCAAACTGGGTTGAATAAATTGTGTAAAAATGTTAATAATACACACTAGAAACTAATTCATACCCTGAAAGATTCTCTGTACTATTGAGTTCCCAGTGAACAGGAATCATCAACAAGAGTGATTGACAAACATTAACCAAGGAAACTATTGTGGTGTGTTATCTGTGTGTGTGTCTGTGCGCTCTTATGTGTACTCATGTGTGCCCGTGTGTGTGTGTTTGTTTGTGGCAATGGAGCTGTTAAAACATCTCTTTTTTAATCCGCAGTGCTGAGATGATCCCAGCTGCCAATGTACTGATCAATTCCTGCGCTTGTCCTCCAGTGCCTGTCGTCCTCCTCTCGATCCTCCTCTGCTGTGCTGAGGAAATGTTTGCACACACAACTGGTTTGCGTAGTTATTTCTGCTCCCGCCTCAGGTCACATATCGAGCTGAATCCGGCAGTAATGGCTTTTACTGTGTCTCAGACAGGTGCTGCTCATTGTCCGCAGCTCACTTTTTGGCGCCACTGGGTGTTTTTGACACTTCAAAGTATTATTTATCAATGATAATCATTTTTATTGTATTTGAACACATCAGAGTAAAACCATATGGATCACACGTATACCTGACCTATTTTACCAATTACTTATCAGAGCGAACAGCAGGTTTCCCACAAATCTATCTTTTTGAAGTAGATTTCTTTCTCCTAACAGTAACATCTGTGAGCCCTGCCTGCCTGTGTTCAGCCACATGTAAATCAGTTTATCCTCACACATTCATCTATTTACAATTCATTGCTTTGATACTATCATCAGTATTTTTCTAGCAGCTTTTAAATCTGCATAAGGCAACGGACGGTACGTGAGAGTATGTATTGTGTGATTTATCAAGGATCGCTGGCCAAAACAAAGAGCCAGCTGCATTGAAACATAGCAATGTGTTAAGATAGGTCATAATCACAAGTTTGAATTTATTTAAATAATCCAGACACGAAAATACACCGATATGCTGAAAATACATAATGTTCTACTCACTCCAGTTAAACAAACGGTGATTTATTAAAAAGGACTTGAATTATCCATCAGTCACTTATTCCAATCAGCACAGAAGATACTGGCTTTGGAATTTAATTAAGATTTCTCTGTGAAGTGTGTTGCGTGACAGGTCTGCAGAAGAGTCTTCAAAGGTTTTATATTTGGTGAAAGAGCCGTGCCTTCAGCTTGTGTGTGTCCGTGTGTCAGCCGCCTGTCTGAGCAGACTTTCTATTGACCTCTTTTGCACACAGACAAAGTGTTTGCGTTGCCCTCTGCTTCAGTGCACTGTGGAGAAGGATGACAGCATATGTATGAAAAACATGGAGTTATGCACCACAGAGTCTGAAAAAGACTCTGTGGTCTTTTTTTTGTCTTTTTTTTTTGTTCTGAACCGATTTGTTCTAAAAATACCTTTCCTTGAATGACACAATGTTCACTAATCTATTTGCACTAGAGGAAGAAATGCACCTGACAAGATTTCCTTTTTATGCTTCCATGCTGGTGATGGCCGTTATGTTTTCAGGTTGTTTGTTTTTACTCCATATGTATGCATGTTGGTCACTGTGACCTTACAAAATATAGTTTTGGTCCTGTTACGCAACATCTCAGGAAAGTCTTCAAGGGACGGTTCACCCAAAAAAAAATGTCCTCAGTATCTACTCACCACTATTTTGATGGAGGGGTGGGTGAAGTGTTTTAGTCCACAAAACACTTTTGAAGTTTCAAGTTTAAATAGCGTTTATCCAATACAATTGAAGTAAGTGGGGATCTCTTCTTCAAACATATAAAAACAAACAGTTGAAAAACATAAAAAGAATCCACACTGAAACCTTGTCATTAACACTGTGTTTCAAGCCTAAAGGTCCTCTGATATCCTGCTCAGAGCCGTATTACCCGTGGATCACAGCAGACCTCTAGGCTGAATACAAGGCATAATGGTGAGAAGATATTGAGTGAATTTTCCTTTTTGGGGGAAAAATCCCTTTACGAAAATTTGTTCATATTTGGTGTAAACGTTCAATCGGACGATGGTCCAAGGTCAAGGTCACTGTTTCCCTATGAAACCTTTTTTGCCTTGTGAACACAATATCTTAAAAACGTCTCCAGAAAATGTGTTTTCTCACTGCCTGTGTGTTTTTAGGAAATTTCTTCAAATTTTGACCAGTTGTCAGTTGGACTCAAAGATGAGCTCATTTCAGATTTCAGTGTTCCAAGGTCACAGGAACATCATACGAGTCTGGATGAATGTATGTAGGCTGAAACCTCAATAGTCGGCGGAGGGATGCAACCACAACTGGTCATTCTATTTTTTTTATTGTCTAATGATTAATGTGCTTTGTTTTTGTCACATACAATACCTATCTAATACAAGGTTTCATGTATGACAGTCCCTTTTATATGTAGCATGTAGAAAGAGTCTGTGAGAATGTACGGACGTCTTTGAGTAAAGTAACAAAAAACAAAAAAACAAGCAAGTAGAAAAGTCACAGGGGTCGGCCATTAGTGGATGAGTTTCTCTGGGAGTCGGACCTGCACGGCTCCCGTGACTCTCAGCATTTCCCAGCACCTGGTCCCCAAAGTGGCGCCCGTATCTGATGCAGGAATGTGATGCTTTTGTTTGATGCAGGTTTAATTACATTACTTGTGCAGAAGTCAAGTCCTCCACCTGCCTGGTGTATAACACGCTGATGGGCTGTATCTTTTTAGATAACATTGATTCCCTCCCTGTACCACACTTACAGTGATAGTTGAAGGACTTCCCTCTCTTCACCTTCAGATGTAGGATTATTTCTTTCTCTACACACCTTTTGATCTTTTGTTTATCCAGCTGTATTTACAGCATATGGAAGGTGAAATTCCCCTCAGTCTCTTGGCCTAAATTTAGAATGTTTGTTCTAACTAAGCCAGTGTGTAAGCTGTAATCAATATTAATTTTTAAAAAGGTACAGTGCGTATATTAATCAAAGGGGCAATTATCTCAATCCTGCTAACAGAGCTGAGTCATTATATCTCATTATGCTCAGGAACATGTGGATTCAGACTGGGAGTTGAGGCTCATAAAGATAATTACATTTTGGATATGATGATGAATTATTAGCAGTTATTTAAATATAAATCTATAACATGAAAAAAGGTCCTCATAAATGTGGTTAGTAAAACTGCCATAACAGTTTTTAAGCCCCTTGGGGACAATATTAGCCTCGGCTAATTAAACAGTCAGACTTTAAACTGTTCATTAAACATTCAAGCACCTGCCTCACAGAGAACTCTTTGAGAAAGTTCTAACACTGAATATTCAGACTTTTATGACGTATAAGCATCTGATGTTTAAAACTAGAGATCTTATTTTTATAACCACAGCAATATCTATTGTGATCTGTGCAGCAATTATGACTTTTAAATTGCAATATGTATATTGTGTGCAATGTGTTCTTTAGCACTCTTGATTTCATTTTATGTGTCATTGTAAGAAACCCAAACAAATGTAGTTTCATGTTGTCATGGTTGTATTGTTTGGTGGATCAGTTTCTGCTTAAGCCCAAATATGACCTAAGTTCTGTCCTGTGGCCTCATTAAAGAACATGATGAGAGAATGTGCACACTTGTACTCAAACTATTACCCATATGTACAAACATCCTGGGGACAACAGAGTGGCGAGGCAGACTTGAGGATGTAAATTAAAGCCAGATTATCTGCTAGCATCGCTAAATCCAGTTGCAGATTTTAAGGCTAAAAACACAATGTAAATTAAACCATTTCATGTCGGGCCACACAAGCCGTATGGAGGCATGTACGTTTACATTTTATTTTTTTTAATACGTTTGAAAAAAGTATGACCAGTTACTTGAATTGTATTAGAATTGGCTGCAACACTGTTTACACCCGAAACTCCAAAAGTGTTTTCTGGATTAAACCACTTCACTCACCCCTCGGTGAACTATCCCTTTAAGGCTCATTGGTGCAATTCCGTAGCTTGCTCACTCCTGCTATCAGAGTTACATGTACTGATTTACATGATAATCTACAAAAGTAAACACATACAGGTTTTAAAACCACTGCAGCGTGTATAACTCTATCCATGCATATTCTGAACTGACATTAATTCATCATGTCAGAAGCTTAATGTTTTTAGACTGGATATCATACTCACTGTATTTAAAATATTGTGCTGTGCTCAGTTATCGTCGGCCACAATCACAAACCAACTGCCTGGGTTATTATTCTTTGCTCCTGCCCCTCGGACTCTAAATGATTTTCTCTCCTGTCAAAGAGTAAAATAATTTTATGTTCCAAGAGATTCATTATCACTGTGGATTAGGACAGAGCACATAAAATGGTGGTGATAGTGCTCCATCCATCAAGTGCCAACGTGCAGTGCACAGATCCTTGGCTGATCTGCAGCCACAAGATTAGTGGGGATATAAATACTCCAAGGCTGTGTTGGTTTATTTCGGCTGTAACATTTATTAAAGGCTCGATAAAGATTTTTTTTTTCTGTTGATAATTCCTAGTATTCCTACTTCACTATGTGACACTGTACGTCCTGGTTATCAGATTATTCCCATGCCATTTCTGCATCTCGGTGAACGCCGTCTGAACTCTGCTCACCTAATCAGGCCTATGGGTGTACTTAATGATTTCTATATTTCTTTGGGCTCAGGGTTATAAAGCTGCCATCTATAGTAATGTAAATGCATTACAGTCCCCAATCTTCCCAATGAGATTTCTTTTCTCCTGGATGCTCCCTGCGTTAGTCCTGTTGGTCCCAGATCTACTCGGAGGCAGGTGCCCCATACCTTATTTTTCATTTATTATGGTCCTCCTACTGTGCCCCGGGTTTGACGTTGTTGCCATCATTATTTCCAGGCTCAGCGTAGTGTTGCTCCGACCCAATGTGAACCAACACCTCCATGTTGGCTCCGCGGTGACGCATTTCTCTACGGTTCTCATTAATAACCACTGCTGCGTATGGCTCGGTGAGGCTGGTCCAGGAAGAGACGGGAGAAAGTGGGGCAGAGCACATGATGAAGTCTGCAGCATGGGCCTCTCTAGGAGCCGGAGCAATTGATGGCACAGCATCGGAGACCACCTGCATGGGCTAATCACTGCAATGATCCAACAGTCGAGATAAAGGCAACATCCATCCTGCAGCAGCTATTTCCACTGATGCTGCTGGGAAGTGTTTTGCTTGTATTTAACAACTGCAAGATGTCCAGAGTTACGGCTCTGCATTAATCTTTTAGGAGATAACACTGGAGCAAGAGACACTGAAAGTCTGGAGTAAAAACAAAAATAGCATCCAGGCCCCAGTCTTCTGCGGAGGGAACCAAGTGTTCTTTCTCTGTCGCATTTTTGGTCAAAGTTTTTAGAGTATTTATAAAAAACATTCATGTAACATTAGAGAAATGTACTCGGCCTCTATTGGATCAAACTCAAACTGGAGTTAGTTCTATACATTTTTGAGTAACAAATGTTGAAACCTTAATGTATTTGGTTATCTACTACAGTTTAAAATAGTAGATAACACAACATGACAACATGACAAGAGTGATTTTGTTTTTACAGAAGAGTAAATTGTATAGATGATTGCTTTTATTTGATTGCTTCTGCGATACAGAGTGCAAACTTTGCGAAAAATGTGGACCATTAATACCAAAATGGGTTTGTGAAAATTCTCTAATACAAATCATGATTTGTTAAATGCATAATATTCGCTTTTCAGTTATCATTGATCTCTCATGATGCTTCTCACAGATTATGATTTATTGTGATGAATATCATAATACATAAATACAATGTCCTGTACACCCCTGTGATCTCAGGAGAGTGGATATGTCTGCCAAGGCCCGACAGTCCCCTGATGAAACCATACCAGCCCCTTAATACGCCCAATGTTTCCATCATGAATTATTCCTCGAGGAAAATGTTGAAAATTGCCATGTCACAACATATTAAAGAAGAAAAAAAAAGAAATCCTACATCTGCCCCCAGATCCAGAAGCACTTCAAAAACTGAATGGGTTCTTCCCTCACCCATATCACATCGATCCACCAGGTTTTGTGTAAACGTTTTTGCTTAATCCTGTTAACTAATAAAGAAAGAAACATCCTTAGTTGAGATACTTGTCAAGAAAATATTTTCTGTTCCATTTTACCAGTTATGTTTCATATTGTTGTAAAACAGTTTTTCTCAGCAGCAAAGGCCTGGTCATATGTTTGTGACTGACTGTGACAATCTTTTTTAGGCTTAATATACATACATGTACAGAAACACAGTTTTTCGCATTTTGTATTGTTTAGGATTTAATGTCATCTCTGATTTCCCTTTGATTGTTGTTGGCACATAGACTGTGATGTTGTTGCGGTTGATATAATTAGGATACCCTTCATATCATAATTAGATCTAAAAAGCTGAGGTGGGCCACTGCCAAGATGCAGAGCTGCGGCGCCAAATATCAAAACTCCGTGGGGATGTTATCCATAAATCCAGAGCATGTTGTGTTCACTGTAGTCAGAACATATTCTCACATCAAAATGGTTAACATTGGTCTGGCTCTACTCCAGCATATTAACTTTCCAACTACTGTAAATAAATATAAAACCTGGCTATTGTTGACAATTTGGCTCTAATTAAAAGTAAATCCATCCAACCCACTTACTAATTGCTTACTAATGAGGATGTGTTTTAAAGTTGCAATAACAAGAAGTACAGTGTTCCCGAGGGTCAAAACACAATATTTCACAAAATACAACAACATTTCAGTTCACATTATTAAAAGAAAGGGTGCATCAACGTTTTTTCTGCGTGACTGGACGGGACCCAAGTCCCTGCTGACAGTTCAATGTCATTTCCTGTTCCTGTTCCTTGCTTGAGTTTTAAACCGATTAGGAAATAATGTCAGCGCAGTTTGATTTATAAGGTTATATTTTTTAACAACGGACACTCCTGTGGTGTCATTCTGGATATGCTTTCAACATATTATGATTCTAAAATGTCCTGTAGAACCCTGAAAATCCACTCAAAAGAATTAGGGCTCAGGAGACACTTCAACAAGTGACATGAGGAGGGTTGTGTTAGAGCAGCAGAACTATGTGGTGGAAAAACTGCAGCAAGGCCCTAAGTGGGATTCGAACCCCGTGAGACAAAACATTGCATCACCATGTCACCCTTATTTTTATCTCAAACCATAGAACAGCATATTTATTTGATAGCTTAGGACAGGTGGAACCAGCAATCCCTGACAATTGAAAAACCTGTATAAATAAATGATCACACATTTTGTTTTCCATTCTTTTTAAATGTTCAGTGAATAGATGTTGTACCCTGTGGCTGCATGCCATGGATAAAGGGAGTAGGTCTGCAATCTGTTTGTTTTTTTTTTAAATTTTGCATAGGGTGTTACTGTTCCTGATACCTTGCTGCTATGACAAAGGAATTCCCAGTGTGGCATCAGTAAAGTATATCTATATCCATCCATCCATTTATTATTACCTTTTTTTTTACATCCCTACCTTTTGCCACTAGCATTAAACTATTCAACTCTGAGGATACTGCAGCATTTGTGTATAAAGAGGAACTTAATAGACTTCCTCTGCAGTTTGTAATGAGAGCAGTCTTTTCTGATTCTGCCCATTCCCTACAAACGCTTGACTGTCTTAAACCCAAGAGTTTTTTTTCTGTGGTTTTCTGCCACTCATTTCACTGATCATCACCTATTGTAAGTGTGAAACTCCAGACATGTCGCTCCATCTGTTGGCAGGGAATGGTGATTATAAGCTTGTTTTAGAGAACTCAGCGCAGCTGAGCTGTCCTGAACGTCATGTGTTCGGTGATGAGCCTTCAGGCTGGATGGATTCATGCGTCTGTGAGCTGAGAGGAGGCCGTAGTTTTTTCGCCTTTCCAAAAACAGCATCGTTGTATCATCCTCTCAAAAAAACACCACTGATCACTACAAAGCACAGAGGCCTGGTCGTTTGATAGGGATTATAGTGGTGGTAAGAATCATATGACAAGCACGGGCGTCGATACAGTCTCCTCGTCTGTCTGTGATCCCTCTAACTTTTCCCGTCTTTCTCGTCCCCAGAGTGGAGCTGTCATCTGCGGCCCAAGCTCAGTTTCTTAGCTGAGACGATCTTATTTCCCAGAGTGCCGCCTGTGCTGGTGTTTCATCTTCCTCTCTCCTTCTGCTGCACAGCTCTGAACAACCTTTATGAGAAAGTGTGGAACTGAAGATGCTGGCTGACTTGACCTTTGCCTCTACCTTAAGTGGGTGTTGTCTCTTTGTACTTCCATCTGTATGAGATGCCTTGTACTTAATTGTTCACTTTGTTAGTTTCTGTGCAGAAATATGATAAAGGAAAAAGTAAATTGTTTAGGGAAGAGAAATTAGTGTAAGAAAAGACATTATATTACTGTGAGATCAACTGGAGCATGGAAAACATGGAGTGTATAATATATGTCATAAATACCCCTCATAAAAACCAGCCTTTACAAATGAAAGATTACTGAATAGGTCAGAGCTCTATATAACCAGTGGTGGAAAAAATCAAGTCCAGTTAGTTAAGTAAAAGTACTAATGAATAGAAATAAATTTCCGCAAGTAAAAGTACCACATTACATTTTCTACTTCAGCTTTTAATTATGCAAAAGGTATTAAAAGTAAAAGTACAGGTAGAGCCTATTCCCTGATGGAACAATTCACTACATGGCAGCTCAGGGGGAAGTGCGGGTCATCTACTAACCAAATGGTTGGCGGTTCGATCCCACGCTCCCATTTGTACATCTAAAGCAAACATATCTATTAAAATCAAACATCTTTCGATTCTGAACAACTTCCGTCAATTGCTTAATTTTAATCAAAATAACTAATAAAACACAATTTATTTATTGGTTTCTCTCCACTGACCGAAAGTCCTGTTTTCGAGCAGTATTTCGTGGCTATAGAACAGAACAGTCATGGATAAACACTCTCCCTTATTTACATAATATGTGAAGAGATGAGGTGAGAGAGGAGTGGAGTGCATTGATTCATTTACAGTCTTGAATCGTGCAAATGTTTATGTTCGTGACTATTACGTCTTAATCACTGGAAGAAGAAAAAACACCACCTGCAGTTAGTTCCTGTCAATCTTTCATCCGCAGTTTCGCTGGAAATCCCTGTTTATGTCAAACATAGGATACAGCCACTGGTCGAAACTGGGAGCTAAAGCAGACAAAATATATATATACATATATATATATTTTGTCTGCTTTAGCATATATATATATATATATATATATAAGTCAGCAGTAATGGGTGAATTTTGTCATGCTTAGCACTGTGACATTTCTTAAACAGGATATATCAGAGAAGTAATTTACAGTAACAGCTTTCATGCACTGGCTTGGCAAAATAAAGGAAGAGCTGTGTAGTCCACAGCTTTACTTTGAATGTGCCTTAAGGGGAAATTAATACAATATGAATTCCAGAATCCAGTCTCCTCAGAAGAGTCAACACACATTGAGGCTGTGATATGTTTAATGATTAGTCGTGTTTACCTGTGGTGCTATCTGTAGTTGACTTTTAACGTTTCAGGTTTTTACCATAGATCACTTAAAAAGATGGACGACACATCTCCTATTCCTCCCACCATTTAGAAATGAAGCCAAACTATCGCGGATACGAACACTGCCATTTTGTGCCTGTATGTCTGTTCGAGACAGAGTTGACGCAGTAGCAAACGGTTGATGAAGCTACAGTACCAAAGTCATGCAGGTCTGTACGCCGAATGTAATGATTATCAAGGTACTTTATTTATTGATAGCTATAGGCCATTGGCTATGGGTTGCTATAACTAACCGACCCTACATTTAGCTAGCACTCTGGCTCTTTAGTTTGGTCCATGTCCTATCCACTAACATGGAGGAGGCAGGGTTTGAGACCTATTTTGCAACCAGCCACCAGGGGTTGATGGGGGCTTCACTTATGAGTAGCTGTCATGTTGTCCATCTTGTACGGTGGCCCTGAGAGCTCAACGAACAGCAACTTAAGAAAACACATGAAAGTTGCCTCATTGAAGTGACCTGGAGCTCACAAAGTGCCGACAAAGCAACAGCTGCAAAAAATAAATGTTGGGATGAGGTTTTTACTCTGCACAAAAGGCTTTGGGCTCAAAGAGGAGGATTTCCGCCCCTGTGAAATAAAGTCACTGCCAGATACTACACCAAGCAATCAGCCATATAATTAAGGGTTCCATTTAATGCACTTTTTTTCCAAAGCCCGCTCCTGGTATTTCATGAGGGCCTGATTTGCAGCGCGTGTGTCTATTTGCAGCGCGCTTCTGTAAAGTGTTGTGTTGTGTTGTGAAATTGATGAAGATGTTTTCTTACTTTGCTTGTGCTTTGTCAACTTGCATGTGTTTTCTTAGGTTGCTGTTCGTTGAGCTCTCAGGGCCATCGTAATCTTGACATCCAGCCGGGGATTTTTACAGTTAAACTTGTAGCATTTTGAAGGATTCAGTCATGCAGAGAAGCCTTGCGAACACCAAACAAGGTGAATGAATGCAGCATTGATTTTATGGTTAGCAGGTGGCAGACGTACTTAAATGTTGATGCCCTGAGACAAAAAAAGTGCATTAAATGGAACCCTTAATTATATGGCTGATTGCTTGGTGTAGTATCTGGCAGTGACTTTATTTCACAGGGGCGGAAATCCTCCTCTTTGAGCCCAAAGCCGTTTGTGCAGAGTAAAAACCTCATCCCAACATTTATTTTTTGCAGCTGTTGCTTTGTCGGCACTTTGTGAGCTCCAGGTCACTTCAATGAGGCAGGTCAATTCTCATTTAGTCCAGCTGGTTGTGATGATACCAGTGCTCTCGACTCAACCATCTGTGACACTTGAGTGCGTCTGAATAGTGACTGGTTCGAGTCTGAAGATGCGCTGCGGACAAAATAACAGAGATGAATGGGCTCATTGCAATAGCTTAGTGCTTCAGGCTACATGCACACCACTGCGTTTTCATACAAAAGCAGCATTTCCAAACAACAACAATTCCTAAGACGTTAGATGTTAGTTACTGAATTGTTGCAGATTGTTTGAGTAATAGCTTGTCTCCTACGTGTTGCATCATTGTAAAATGCAGAATTTAACATCACAGCAGCTGTAAGCAAGACAACAGGGTCAGCATCGCCTGTAATTAATCATCCAGGTTGTGTTCTAAACCCAGGGTCGAGGCTAAAGTCGGTTGTTTTCTTCCGGAAGGGGGTCATGTGATAGGAGCTTGACGAGAGGGGGTGAAGGCTACGTGGTGACCCAAAAGACTTCAATGCGAGGTGTTGTGAGTGTCTACGTCATTGTTTCCAAACATCTCAGTTTCTACCCGTCCAGGCTGAAACGCAGTTTGCAAACTAAAACAGTCCCCTCAGCATTTCCACACTTCTCTGTTTTAGCAGCACTAAAACCCAGGAGGAGTGTGGACGTCTCTGCAGCAGAAATGATGCTTCTTCAAACGAATGCAGAGTAATGTGGATCTAGCCTCAGCAAGTGGATCACAGCCTGGTTCGTAGCGAATAAGTCCTAACACAGCAGCAAATAATCAGGTGCAGTGGTAAATGGTGCTACAACTCCACTATGTTATTAAATTAACTCGGACGCCATGCATACAACTGTATGAGGCTGCAAAGGTCTGTGGGGAACACGCAAACATCTTGCATGCAGATTGTAACCACTCAGAAAGTGATGGTCCAACCTGCCGCTCTAAACGCTCTCCAGCTAATCCTGCAGAGCAGCATGTCTCGCCGTGTCTTCGACAGTTAGAGCAGCGGATCTCTCGGTAGTTCCCTCACACTTTCACCTTCTACATTTGCACCCAAAAAAAGGAAAGTAGGAGAACGGGGTTAGTCTCACAACACCTGGTGCTCCAGGAATACCGGCAGGTGATAACTAGCTGAGGTTTTGTAGCAGGTGTCCCGTCACCTTCGCCGTTTTCTACGCATCCTACCTGTGGGTGGAGGTGGTAATTAACTGTTGCTTTGTCATTTTTAGAGCGTTGCCATGACAGCTCGCTCAGTGTCTCTGCTTCCCTTTACTTTTCTCAATTACTGTCTCCTACTTCCCATGTTTTCCCCTCATCCTTTCGTCCCTCTTATTACATTTTCTCTTGTTTTTAGCTAATACATTCCCTGTGTACAGTTTTCATCATATAAATATCACAGGAGTACAGTCAACATAGAATCTCCTGTGTTTGAGTGTGTGTCTGAGTGTGTTTTCATGAGTTCGTGGTAGTCCTGACGGGCTGACAATGCCATCCATCATGCCTAGATAAGGTCATAGGCTCGGCCCAGTGGGCTGCGGCCTACAGGTAACAGCAGCTACAGCACAGTGTCTGTAGTGTCATCCATCCACAGGATGCTTCTGTGACAGGTCCTGTCCACTTCACTTTGTCTGCACTTCAAATAGAATAATATTTATAGCTGTATGATGTAGGTCTGTGGCTGATTTACAGTCTCGTCAGACAGTGTTTTTTCACGAGTTTGTGCCACTTTGTAGTTCAGCAGTTTCTTAAGTTTCAACCCAGTGGATTAGTTTTTCCCAAGTTTGACCTCCTTGATTAAGAATTGCTTTATGTTGTGTCTCTGGTAATTCCACAGAACTGCAATGATTAGTAAACTAATGAAATGGTTAAATTCACAGAAAATAAATCTACAACAATGCTAAATTAGTACATTTTAAGTCAATCAATCAGTCAAATTTTATTTGTATATTCACAAAACACAATTCTTCTCATAGGGCTTTAACATGGTGTGACATCCTCTCTCCTTAACCCTCAGCAAGAGTAAGGAAAAACTACTAAAAACCCATTTAACAGGGTAAAAATACGTAGAAACCTCAGAGAGAGCAACATGTGAGGGATAAGTAATTTATGAAATTAAAACTTGTTCCAACTTTTTTCTGCATTTTGAGGAAATGACAAGGCACGGGGTAGCCAGGACGGAGCAAGGTCATTGCTGGTGCTTAAATAAATCACACACACGGCAGAAAAATCTGACACAAATCCAGGACCAAGTAATCAAATTTTAGGTCATGCACTGAGAGGCAACACTAGAAAAAGGGGAGAAACTTGAGAAAGCATGAACACAGAATTATCAATCTGGAAGAGATAGACTAACCACATGTAGGCTGATATAACTGCTATATTGACTGGAAACACATGAGTGGGAGGTGTATTCTTCATCCATGACCTGTGTCTGCTCTATTACACATTACATATCAGCCATCATGTTGTACTATGTTGTGAAGTCTACTTACAAAATATCATCAAAACATTTTTAGGAAAAAATGCAGAAGTCATATTAAAGTCATTAGAATAATATTAAATGGGATCCTAATATACAGGTGTTGCTTTTTAATACATCCATCCCCCTGCACAGTTTTTTCCATTAGAATTACGGTCTATCCTCTCGGGGCCATCATCGCCAGACAAATTGAGTAATAAAATGAAAAACTGCCTGTGGTGAAATATTTAATAAGGCGGGTGGTGAATATTAATGTTTGAAAGTGGAAGTGCGATATCATTAAAAGATTCAGTTCAAGAGAGGGATGACATTTGAGAGATGATATCTGAGGCCTGCGAAAGCTCCTCTTGCTGTTTTTTTTACAGATGGAGATGGAGAGCGGAGATGGAGAGCGGAGCAGATGAAGACCAGACATGCCAACAGCTCCATGCTGCCTTCCGTAAGTCACGCTTCTGCCTCTCTCTGTCCGATTTGAATGATCCCCTGCAACACTCAATCGCTTGTTGTCTATTTAAATGAAGAGGTCAGAGGAAATTGATTGTGCTGTCAACTTGACATTTTCCAGTTGTACAGCCTTTTGATGCTGAAATACAAAGTCGTCAAAAATACAACTGCGGCTCATTAGTTTATGAAATAGCCATCCATGTATAGACTTTACAAAGAGATGCAGTCAATAAGACTAAAGCACCAGTACATTCTCACAAACCTACCTCACCAGTGTATCACAGAGCTGGCATACATCTGTATAAAGAGCAGAGGTAAACAATCAGCTACGGTCAATTTACGGTGTCCAATTAACCCGACCCCTGACCCGTCTGCATGTCTTTGGACTGAAGGAGGACATAACAAAAACTGTATGTTATAATTAATTTTACTGCCAGGTGTGTGTTTATGCTATTATTTAAACTGGAAATACTGGAAATAGACATTTTACTGCTCAATATCAGAATATGTCCCCAACATCCCAGCTACTTTCCTGTAAAACCAGCACTATTTTTTTTACAGTGTTGGAGGTATTACACACATGATGGGCAGAGTGGTAATCACGGATTTGCTCAAGGCTTAGAGCAGCTGCCGATAGGTTTTCCCTGATGTCTCCAAAGATTCAATGAAAAATAAGGTGCTCATATCCAAAGCAGTGTCTGCTCTCCTTCTATTATTCTTGGCACAGAATAACTCTCACTCACGGTGGCATATTTACAGTGTGGAACATAAGCTGACTGCCAAGTTACTGTGTTCACCTTCAGCTCCGACACGACGTGCAGGTGGAATCAAAGCAGAAGCAAAGTTCAAACAGCTCCTTGTTCTATGGTTGGATGATTGGACAGTAAATTTCATGACATTATATAAATGTATCAGCTGTCAGAGACTTTTAATACACTGGTTGGACTCAGTGGGTTTATGAGGTCATTGCGGGTAATGATAAAAACAAGAAGCAGGATTTCATTATGATGATACAGGATTTTGGAACCTTCTGGTGGTACGGCCGTAAGAATGGAACTATCAGTTCGTCTCCCACATGGTAAAGACTTGGTTCAGACTAATATCTTAACAGATAAAATTTAAGTATACACTTAGATATCTTAATATTTAAGATATCTTAAAACGTAACTTCACCCAGTTTTGGAAATTCAAAATAGCCCTTTAGAATGCAGTGCTGGGGGGTGGGGCTAAGCTGATTTACCACTATATATCATTATCAGTTCAACCCATAAATGTATGTTTTTATGTAAATTTGGTAATAAAATAGTTTAGTTAGAATTCAACGAACACATTAAAGTGTGTAGTATCAGTTTAATAGGAGTGACCCATCCTCTAACTGGATGGATCGCTGTATAGTTCTGTTTTAACATTCATGGTCTCCAGAGGACGATCTTAACGTCTTTGGCGGTCCCATTACTTTTTATCTAATGCCACAAGCAGGATTTTTGTGCATATTCTGTGAAAAATGCCTTGTCTTCCTCTCTATAGCCTGAGAGTGTCTGTACAGACGTTACTGTTTCAAGTTCCCCTCAGAATGAACTCTAAAACTTTGTTGATCCTCTTACATTTCCTCAAGTGCCATCGTTTGGTCAATGTTTATTTATTCAATCTCTCTTTTTATTACCAAATACCCCAAAGTCATGAATTGCAGTCAGTCTTAGTTGCACTTTGTATTTAGTGCTTATAAGCGAATGATAACAAACTGAAAACAAACAGAAGCAATCTGATGACCCACAGTTAATGTGTTTTATTCACTGATTTAGCCAAGGACCTTTCATCTGGTTATCTATCATTTTGTAAATAATTATCCAGAAGCGGCATTTCACAAAATATTTTGATGAAATATAAGAAAAAGGGATATAGGGCTCAATAAGAAGTCACTTCTCCCAACTCAATTTCGGACATGATGTATTTATAGTGAACATTTGTTGCTAAAGATCACTTGTTTCCTGTGCCTTTTTCTTACTTGCATGAATTGTTTATTTTAATTTTAAATGTGTTTTGATATAAAACCTATTCAATACAGCAAAATACATAGATCTTTCAATTTAAAGTTACATAATATACTATAAAAGTGAGTGCCAGCTGCAACTGCAGTACACACACACACACACACACAGTGTTAACCACTGACGGCCTCTTTCTAATTCATATGTAAATTGGTCAAGCCTGATTAAGTCAGGATTAAAAAAATGAAATTAAAAAGCGAACGATCAGAAATGGTAATAGGTTTTGGGAGGAGTACATCAGACACCTGAGGGAATTTGTTGCCACGAATGTCTGGGTGGGTCGAAGCAGAAACTTTTTGTAATCTGCATTGTTTAAACTTTGTGTTTCCCTGCACTTTTGTTTGGATAATTTAACACTGTAATACACATACAGTACTAAAATTATTTCCCACTGCACAGTCACAGCCACTGTCACTGCCCCTGCACATAAGTTAAGCAGTATACTTTTGAGTGCAATAGCTGTTTTCCTCTCTGTATTTTTTATAGCTCTTAAATAAAAAACGACATCCTCCAACCCACATATTAAAATTGCTTTGCAAAGACTTGGACCGGACTGCCTGTCCTCCAGCCCACATACCATGTGGAATGATGGCACTAGGGCAGTCCACTCCTGTTTGCCAGATCTGGGCCACAAGTAAGCCATGGCACTACCACATGTCAACCAAACGTGCCAAAGGTAGCACGAATTAGTTTTGTGGTCATAGTCACGTTTCACCACATGGGTCACATCCAGAATGCGCCTTGCCTAGAGCGCTGCATGTTTGCCAAAAAAGGCCCCTCGTTTGTTTTGGGATATTTGGGCCTGAAGTGATCCATATCTGTATGCTTTCTGGGCTGTAATGACATCAGCATGTCGTGGCTGTGACGCTGCCGTGGATGAGATGTCAGACCTGTTGGCGTCTCTGCCTTGATGAAATAGAAACATGTTTATTGGTCCCCTGATACCTGCAGCGTATTAACTAACCAAGACTTCTGAATAAGAAGCAAACAATGGCGAGTTAATGGCAATTTAATCATCTTTTAATACAAATGTATGTTAAATAATCGTTAATAAATTCCTGTTGTGATCCTCCTACCCAGGACTGCACGACACACAACATATGCTTATTAAGCTCCCATTCTCCCAGTTGATCATCAGAGCATGATGTGAGTAGAGTATCTGACTGTCTCTCTTTCTCGTCGCTCTGTCTCTCTCTGTCATGTCCTGATGTCTCATTAGCTGTTTACCGTAGGGTTATTGATCTCCGGGAGACGTTGATTATATTATCAAAGCTTGAGTTTTCGATATCGTAGACGCAGGAAATGAGGAACCGAGGCTGATTGTGTTTACTGTTTTCAGTCATGAGCCTCTGTCGAAAACAGAGTATATTTTCTGGGAAAATATTAACCAATTAATGTACTGGACGTCATAATGGCTCACCGCTTTATTTTATGACCATTTTCACTGGAGGTAAAGCTTTTTGTTTTCTAACTCCCTCTCATATTTCCATGGTTTCAGGAGAGCAACTCAATTATCTTCTTTATCGATCAATGTGATGATTATTTCTTCAATTAATCATTTCATTAATGCTTATCACAGTTTCTAAGGATGCTCTTATCCAACTTTGTTTTTCTCTGTCAGATCTTAACACCCTAAACAGTATGTACCTTTGTATCTGATACATAAAATACACTGTAAACATCCAAGTGAGGAACTGAATGGAATTATTCTTATTAAGGGACACAACACAAAAATATTTTATAATTCCTTAGTTATAAATGAGGTCATACATGCATCAACATTCTTTTTAGGTTTGAAAAAAATGTATAATGTTAAATAATCAAATACAGCACTTTTCAACAGGTTGCTGCACAACAAGACATTTTTGAAATTAAATGAAATTACTTTGATTATAACGGTAATAGTAATAACAGAGATAAATGACCAATATTAACCTGGCACCTATGAAAAAAGTATGATCTAGCAGAGTCTTAAAGACAGACACTGTCACAGTCATAATTATTTCTTCAGGCAATTCATTCCAGAATTGAATGGCAGTCTAATTGTTCATCTTGTTTGACCAAACATGAACTACATTTAATGCGGATTGATGCCTCTGGGCTGATGCCGGATCCAGATAATAAGGTCAGTGCTTCCCTAACAGTTTACCAGATCAATATTCAATTTCAAAAGATATAAAACAGGGGAAAAAACAGCAAATAATCACATTTGAGAAGTTGGAACATGTAAAACGCTCAAGGGATGAATACATCAGTTTGTCAGCTGATCAGAAATCTTTCCAGATGTGGATTGAATTCCCTGGAAATTTTGTACAGACATTCCTGGTCTGCAGAGGATGAATCTTTATCGCCTTTTCCACTGGGACTACCAACACCCACTAACATCTTCATTTGGTCTGCAATGGGAATGGATATGATCTGCTCTCCCTCCCGGGTCAAATGACTGGTAGGTTTTTACAGCTCTGATTGGCAGTGATGAAAACATGACACCTGGGTGGATGTGCTAATGTGGAAAGACAGCAGGTGAAAGAGCCTCTCAGTTTCTGGTGCGTTTGTGACTTCCAACCTGACACAGTGGGGAATACACATAGGAAACTCCTCTACTGTCAATTCGACAGGAGTTAATCACTTTTTTAGTACGCTTACACAAACACACAATTTTTGTGTAAAAGAGGTTTTACTGGCACTTGTGTATTTGACACGTTTTTCTGTAGCGCCACCTGCAGGTTGTCAATGTTTGGCTCGTAGTGAAATAGCTGGCCAACCACCGGCTGGATTGACACCAACATTCTCACACTTCCCAGACGCTGTATTCTAAACACTTAGATGATCCCAGACTTTTCTCCCAGGGTCAACACGAGGTTGCCGTGTGGTTTTGAACAAAAGTCAGCTGTTAGATGGATTGCCAAGAAAATATGCTGCAAACATTCAAGTTCCCCTCGGGATGAATTTGAATCCCTTTAATAGACCAATTTTTTTATATGGCACCATCATCAGGTCAACATTTTAATATTTGCACCACTTGGGGCTGTACCTAAGGGCTGTACTAAATATTTAAACTGCTTAACATCAGCATGTTAGCATAGTCATGTCTTAAATTCTATACGTACATGATACATTTTCTGTTCATCAATTGATTGATTTATGTTGATTAATTACACTTTAAAGAGGTATCGAAAGGTTATATCACATAGTGCTGACAGAGCACTTTCTGTTGATCTACAAAATCAGTCACCTGGAGGCAACACGGCCCGATTTATGTGTGTGTGTGTGTGTGTGTGTTAACAACTGTGTAATCCAGGCAACAGCTACAGTATGAGTATTAGTGTGGATTAGTTTGCCATGCAGCGGTTGTGTCCCCAACTCCTCTGGAGCTTTGTTAGACTCTTATGTGATTTCTGTCCTCTCGGCCGTGCTGTTGTTCGGCCGCCAGACCAAAGTGCAAATTATATCAGCAGGGGTTTATTCAATTCTGTTCTCTGCTGCCTGAAACCTGTGGACCAAGAAAATGGAATGATTTCCCCCCTTTCGCAGTGTTCACACACCATCCAATTATAGCTCTGAAACAAGAGGGAGGGAGTAATGGGCAGACAGAGATGTGGGGAGTATGAAAGAAGAAAGTCGCCGAAGGAAAGAGACAAAAGAGCAGAGGAACACAGTGCCTGTGAAAACCATCACACTCTCTTATATGCAGTGTGTCCTTTGGAAATCAATGTACTGCTGCTAACCACTGCTTCTCTCAAAATGTGTTCTAAACTAATAAATCAGACAGTAGTATTTTATTGAAGCTCTATACGGTGGCCCTGAAGTTCAAATCACTACCACAAACTACTACAAATCACAAAAGCCAAGCAGCAAATCAGAAAACACAACAGCAAATCACAAAATACAAAAGCTTATGAGAAACACCAACGAATAAGAAAACACGTCAAAACAATGGATTTGTTGTGGTGTGGCCTAGGGGGTAGAGAGGTTGTTCTCCAACAAGAAGGTTGCCGGTTCAAACCCCACTCTTCACCAACTGCATACCGAAGTGTCCTTGGCAAGATACTGAACCCCTTAATGGCCCCTCATAAATGTTGAGTGTACTTATTGTAAGTCGCTTTGTACAAAAGCGTCAGCCTAATGTAATGTTGTGATTTGCTGCTATGTTTTGCCTTCTATCTTGTTTTCTTATTTTCCGCTGTGTTTTCTCATTCATCTTGTTCCAAAGATGCATTTGAGGACACAAATGTAAGGGATTCAAAAACGGTGTATGTACAGTTTGTTTATATTTATATTGTGTAATATCGTCTGATCAGATTGTATCTATTCAAATGAGTCCAGCTGCTGGTCACTGAACGCAAATGTGCCATTTATGTACGGTAACATTTTAATTTCCTATAGCTCAAGTTTCACATCTCTGACAGGAATTATGCTGGTTTGGTCCAATCAGATCGAAGGGTTTTCTTCATCGGAATCTGTGCTGTTGCTGCCACTTCATCTGTGAGATCTGAACTTCACAAAATGTCACAGTATCAGTGAGCTGCCACTGATGGCTGAGAGAGGAGAAATCCACTTATCTTTTTTACCTGCAGTCTTTCTCCAAATGTCATATTCTTTTTTTTTTTCAAATTGACACAGTATCAAGCGTGACCAATGAAAAATGAACATGAAAAGGGATCTCTCAGGATTAGTGCAACAAGTGATCGATAATCTAATGATAGGGATGATACCTAGAGTTCATAGAAAGTCTTTCCCTCATAAAACAGCCTTATTTAAAGTCATGTGCTCTCATGTCTGCCATGACAGTGAGTGTGTCTGTAGGTTTGCAGGCTGTCAGGAGATGTTACACACCTCGAGAATTAAAAACGTGTGATCGTTGTGTCAGTGGACGCTGCCACAGGAGGTTGTTTCATCCTCTTTTCTTTTTTTTAAAGTTTCAGTCACCACGGTCACCTTTGCTGCTACAGGAGCTCGCCACAGAAAGGCCAAGTGTCAAAACAACAATGGAAATCTCAAAGAATTTGGGATGCAGCTGAAGACTATTTACCTCATTGGTTTATTTGCCCTTTTTTCCTTAAAATAATATTTGTTTATTCAGATAAAATGTCAATGTATTGAGAGAAAGCGCGTGAAAATGTCCCACAAGCCAAGGTGACACCTACCAATCGCTTGATTTCATGTGATGTTTTGACCTTAGTATAGACAGTGCCTTGAGATAATGTTATGATTTCGTGCGATACAAATTAAATTGAATTGAATATGTGTCAGATTTCATCGGGTGTTACATTTCAGAACTAATTGAAGCTGATATTTGGCCTTTTTTTTTTAGAGTGACCAAATATTTAATGAATTATCAAAAAAAATTGGCAATAAAATGTATTTTAATTGTTTTATCAATGCATCTCTGAAAATAAAATATTTGTTTTAATCGAATTTATTTATTTATCCTTTTCTATTATGTATTTTGACCAAAAGTACCATAACATGTATTCACTTAAAACAGTTATGGTGTTTAATGGGTCTTGAATGTTTCAAAGTGTCTTGGTGAACCCTGCAAGCCAAAAACAGGCACTGCATTAATCACATCCCTGCTTTTGTTTTAAGCCTTAAAACGTGTCATAATTACAAGAACTCGTGTAAAAGAAATTAAGACATGTGTCTGTAGCAAAGTGCCTATTATAGATGAGCCAGAGCCAGACCCAGACACAAACACGGCTCTAACACAGAGACACAGAGAGTCTGCTGTCTCTCAGTGAATGACTAAAGTTAATTGCCCCTAATTAGGAGGCTTGATTAGGGTTCGGCTCCTGATTTAAGAGGAAACCAGCAGTGATGAGCCCCGTCTGAATTTCACTATATAACTTCCTTTTAATGAGTTGGTTCTTTAATTGTTCCTCTTGAAAGACCTGATGCATAAATACAATCCATTTGTCACGGCTAAGATGGAGCCTCGCTACCTATATAATGTCATTATATATGTCCTTTGCTGATGTTAGCTGTGGAAGCCTTTTTTGTAAGCTGAGAACATCAGCCTCCGAAAAATCCCATGTGAGAGGACACAGATGATGTGTGTTCTTCTATAATATGTTTATAAACAGAGGACGTTGATCCGCCTCGCACGACAGTGACACATGGCTTTAATTTGCAAAACTTTGACAAGATTTGAAAAATGCTTTTAATTTCCGATTCCCAAAGCTGCTGCACGGCTCCGTTAGTTCTCCCGGTTAAACTCCAAACCTAGAGCCAGAAGCACATCGTCAGACCAAACTTTCCATTTACCCAGTATAAACACTGCATAAAGTATTCACGTCGGATCATTTCGGAGTTGCCTGTTACGGAGCTATAATTAGATTGCCTGGGCTTGAAAGGCTTGCAGGGTGTTGATAATTGTTATTTCATGAGGCATGCAGTGCCATGCATCTCACTCTCTCAGACCAACCGGTTTCCACTTCCAGACAAGCAAGGCCCTCAAGATATTCATAAATACAAAAAGATTAACTTCATAATGGCCATTAATCATTTGAGGCATTTTCTTTTTAAACTTATAGTTAGAAGATTTTTATTTTTGCGTGTTTGTTTCCTAAAGCACAGATACAGAAAACATGCAGGGTATATATGGCTGGCTCAACATAAGGTTTCTGAAGATGTTGGTCCACCACAAGCTGCCAGATCACCTCCAGTGCACACTGACATTGATTTGGCATCGGTTTGGACTCTTCCAACAGGATACTCCTTTACTGTTTTTTGATCATGACCCCTACCGATTGGATCATTGTCATCATGCATCTCTGAGCATAAGTTGTGTGACAGCGCCCCCTGGCTGTATTCTTTTAAATGTATTGAAATGGGTACAAATGCTGCATGTTAGCACCAGTTGTTTTTCAGATTTTTAATGATTGCACTGACATCGACCAGTGAGGGAAATTAAGCAAATATTTACCTTCTAACTGCATCACTTGCTGTTTTTTTTGTAATAAATGCACTCCTTAGAAAAGCTTATAATCTAATTCTGTACACTAGTGAATATAAGATTCAAAGAAAACATTCTATATTGAACTCATTCAGCCCAGGAGTAAATAATCTTACCACAGTACAATTGCTACTTTGGAGGCTTTATTAGCATCTGTGCCCGATCGTTTTGATGTGGCAGGAAAGAATAAAAACACTCTAACTGTGTTGTTACCTGGAAAACATCACGCTTTAGACTAGTGGATATCCAGAGCTCTTAAAGCTTCAGACATGCCTGGGTTCAGAGTGTCAGAGAAGGACACATGTTCATGGGAGGAAGCTAAAGGGACAGACAAAAACATGAGACATAACACAGACCCAAGCATCAGGTTGTGATTACAGCTTACAGTTTATGAAAAAGAAACACTTGGATAAGATGCAAGTTTTAAAAAACAATTATTTATAATATGATACAAAGGATATTCTGTGCAAGAGGATGTTTGGGGCTATGAAAACCTGTACATTATGGACAAAGCACTTAAAACTCATTTAGCAACCTGACTGCAGACCACGGCCACTGAGCCGCGACTGTGTCGGAACAGCAAACTACAGAGATACTGTTTTATACAAATGGTTTCCACCTGTATAGAATGGCTGTATATGATTAGATTACATATTTATATAAAGTGCAAAAGAAACAAGCACTTGCAGTGAAGGCCAGAAGTGCTGAGTGTAAACCCACCACCACATGCTCGATGCCTTCACATCACATGGCCGGGTGGCTGAGCAAAAGAAAACCCATGAACAGACTTGGCAGGACAGTAACGCAAACTGTTGGCCATATAGTTCAGCTGCAGAATATAGACTGTAATACAAAAATGTATGAAAGGGTTACCAATCTGTGCAATAGATTGAATCTTACAAATATAATCCATATGAACAGTTGTGAAAAGTTACCTAAAATTCCCCTTTTTGAATTATTATAAATAGACACTTGTTGTTTTCCTGCTCCTTCTACATTGAAGCATAGCACCACATGATGTCATCTTTATGTTCAACCTTGAATATGAAATAACCTGAAATTCGCCAGAGGATTCATTCCTCCTTATTTCAGGGGAATAAGACATCTTGGACGTTAAAGATATAAGAAAATATATGCACTGTTAGTGACTAGATTACATGCTTTGTTTATAGTTCATAATCTGGTTTGACTCTATAAATGTTTCAAGGTTAAAATAAAAGGGAAGTGAAGCCAGCATCACAGTTGAGTATCAAGAATACAGGAGAGCAAAGAGGCATCAAGCGGTCCATCAGACTCTGTCCAGCACCTCTCCAAGCCAAAAAAACGCCAGCAGCCAGGGATTCTGGGGGATTAACTACTGCTGGGAACCCTGTTGAAAGACGTGAACATCATAGTGTCAGGAAATGTGTCCGAGTACAATCTGTGTTTTGTTACTACAGGTCATGGTTGTGTGACTTTGGTTCTTACTGAGTTGGTTCTTTTGCGTTTCCAGCAGTCTGGATTCAGTCTCTTCTGCTCCTCAGCCAGAGCTTTGGCCTCCATCGTGTACATCCTCCTCTCTTCAGTCTTCATCTTCTTCCACTTGTCTCCCAGGATGACACTAATGGCTCTAGGAGTGAAAAGTAAGAGATGGACTATGATGGATTTACCTTTTCATACGTTTGCCTCAACAGGATCTGTCATACTTTCTTTTACGATCATTTTCATTTTCCATTCCCTTTACAATGAAAATATGTTTATCTCCGACCAACGTTACTAACATAACTTTTAACACACAGAATGTAAATGGTCAAAAAAGAAATCACAATGCTGCCTAATGATATTACTAAACTGAAATGAAAATAACACTTACAAATAACATATATGCTAGATGTAACGAGGCAGGACTTCTTTTGTTTCTCTACATAAAAAACTACAATTTGTAAATCTAAATTATCTACAATAAGTTGGATACAACAATTATAACAGAGTGAGAGTGGCATCAAAGAGCGACAGAGCCCTGTCACAAGACGAGAGCAGAGTTGACCAAATGAGGAGGATTTGATGAAAACAAGGGTGTCCACTTATTGTAGTATGACTTTAGATATAAACCCAAAGCCAAAAGGCCAATTACACAAGTAAAATGAGCCAATATGCAAACTACAATCTGCTGAAGTGGTAGAAACACTAGAGGCAACACTTGATCTCCACATTGTCAAGTGCAAGTGAAGTAAGCACTCTGAAGAGATTGAAGCAACACGATTCTCTTGTAAAATGTCCTTCGTCTTTGTTCAAAGAAACATGCTCTGTGCCTTCATACTGGATATTACAATGTAACGAGGCCACACTTTTCTTTAGAATTTTGGATCGCTCTGTTCAATGTTTAGCCGGTTTGGAACCATGATATCACGTCCTGGTGGAAAAGAAACGTCCTGGCACTAAAAAAGGAAATGTCATTACATTTCTGATGTTGGTAAGAAATAAACATGGATCAGAGCATCAGGATGTGAGTGCGATGCTACACTGTGTGGTCTGCTAGGGTGATAATGTACTAAATATTTTAAAGAAAAAGAGGTACAATAGTAACTTCTCCTTTTAGAAACAAAGTTCAGCAGTGAAGCTTAAGACTTCAAGTCAGTCTGCTTGAGCCGAGTGAAATCGCAGCAAAACACGTGCTTCAATTCATCCATCAGTCAGGCTTCAATAGTAGTGGACAGGAGATGGAGGACATATTCATATACTGGAAATGTGCTATGACCATACCTTAACGTCTTTACCACACTAATGGGGGTATTTTGCTTAACAAATATTTCCCTCTGCATTCGGGCCTCTCGTACACACGATTTCTAAAGTGTAGATTCTAACCCTGGTTTCTGTAAACTCTCTTTTTAGACTTTCTCAAGAAAAACAAAGGTTGTGTGACACTTTGATAGAAACACTAACCTAAATTAGTTATAATTTCATATATATGACAGTGTGGATGACTGCAGCAGAGGCTAGTGTCCTTTGTTTACCTGTTGTCCTTCCCAGGATACATCTGTGTGTACTCCACTCTGTACTTCTTGGCAAAGAGCATGAAGGCATTCATTGGCCGCTTGCATCTTGTGGGCGTGGCAGCGATGGCTGTCCCTGAGGTTTGGCTCCGGTTTGATTTGCTACTTGAGGATTGCGGGGAGCTGGAGCGCTCGAGCTTGTCACAGTCTGGACTCACAGCGCCTCCACTGGACAGGGAGGTCCTGCGCTGACGAGCCATGCTGCTGAGAACATACACTGCTGAGGAATCTAGAGGGGTGAAGTCGTAACTGCAGGATAAGGGAGGAAAAAACAGAGACATTTGTAAATATTATGAATCTCTAATCATACACGTTTTTATCATTTAGCTTTTTGTAGTGTGTGTACATCACACACTCCCATAAGTATAAAAAAATATCCCCTTGTCAGTTTCAAATATTGCATCACACTCATTTAAATTTTCATTCGTCTTTCTTTTAAAAAAGGTTTCAAATAAAGTCTTAAATCGTCTTGTAAACCATTGAAGATGTGCTATATAGTCAAATATTTATAAGCCAGATATTTACCTTCTCCAAAGAGGTTATGCTTTTATTTGGTGTCTGTCTGCTAGCAGGATTACTCAAAACTACACGTTTTTTACTTTAAAATAAAAAGTCTAATGTGTGTGTGTGTGTGTGTGTTTCGTTCTGGCAAAAACGAATCCATTGGGGATGGCTTATCTAATGTGGGACAGATGATGTGTCTCCAATCAGGAAAAAGCTGTTTTTTGAGTCAGTGGTTGAGGTTTAGTAAATAGTGGTTATATTGAAGGTTCAGGGAAATACCCAGAAAATGCATGTAAGTCTGTGTAAAGTGACCTGTGACAATATGAGTGTTTAAATGTGTGTGTTAGAAAGAACTCATTACAAGTATAAAACAGTTCTTCAGACAGATGTATACAAAAACCTCTTTGCTCTTCTTGTGGATAACTCTACCCCACCAGTCTGATACTTACTCAAGGGAAGAACAGATTATTTAGAAGTGTGTACCTTCTGAAAGTGTCAAAAACGACTGAGTCATCACAGTTAATGGCATCTGGGTGGTTCGGTGGCAGGCACACGTCACCGAGCTGCATCTCATAGCAAGGGATCCCATGGTGCACCACAGTTAGGCTTGGATAAAAGGAAGACCAACCTAAAAACAAAGATGGAAAATTAAGGATAACCTTAATCTAAAAGCTGTTTGCATTTAGCAAATATTTCAAAGAAGGATAAGGTCACATTCTATTATCTCTTACCAACAAATCTGACATTTATTTAATTATGTTTTTTCAAAACACAGAAAGCATAACCTGTTCTCTATTTCTAGTAAATGAACACTGTATTTCTATATTCAGCTTAACAGGAAATATGAAGTTATTTTACCTTTATTTCTGACAAAAAATGGGTGATCTAGTCGGCATTCAGCTGTTAAAAAGCTCTCATCAGGTGAGCCGGGGTCAAAGGTCAGTTTAAGAGCCGCCTGGCCAAAAGATACTGTCTCCTCATGGCTCACCAGCTTCAGCCCCCCTAAGCCATATCTCTGTAAACGCAGCAAAAGCCGATTAAGACAAGGTTTTACTCACACACAAGTTGAACTATAAATGAACTCAAGAAATTCTGAAGTGACTTAAATTTATCGCCTCATTAACAGCAAGGTTAAGAAATTTACAGGAATGAAAAATGACAACAGACAAACTGGGTCGATTAAAAATGCAAAAATAATGAACATAAGGTCTACACACCTGGAGGAGTTTTCCACAGCATTACAAATTCTTATGAAATATTTTCAAGACATACAGAAGTTATTTATCTTTGTCTAACCTTGAGAGATGAGGAGGATGGCATCATGGTTTCATCCTCTGAGTCATCATCTGAATCCCTGAGTTCATCGGCTTCCTGCCACTCTACATTTGGGCCGCGATGGAAGCGCAGGCGAGTTCCTGAATAATAAGATGATGAAAGAGCAGATGTGTGTTGGTATCGATAACAGGATATTGGGAAATGAGTGCAATGCTGCTGTTCAGACACCAGAGGTCGTTAAAGTCATTTTTATCCTTGTTCAGATACTTAAAAAAAGGGAGAATTCATTCAAAAAGTGAAAACAAAACCCTCCACCCCTCATTGTCATCAGCCTTTAAAGGCCAGAGCCGATACAGGAATAATCTGTCCTCTTTTATAATCTTACACTTCTGATAAACATGAATGAAAATTGACTTTCAGAAAAAAAATTAATTGTGTGTGTTTTTTGTACTGATCCTGTTTATAAAACCTTTAAAATGAATACATTTAGAAATTCATGAAAACATCATTGAATGAATTTACTGTCTTTTCATGGGCGGGGTACATGTCTTCACTGACTGGATTGTGCCTTTAAGCTATAACAGCATTCTTTTCAAGAAAGGTTGACAGTCACTCAGCTGGTGTGAATGTACCTTTCAGGAAGCAATGCCAGGCTGTAGAGGGCCAGGAGTGAGACCAGGCCATGTCTTCATCATCAGAGAAGGACGAGGACATTGAGAAAACACCCGACTCTGATTCACTACTAGCCTGTCATAGATGATAGAAAACATCTTACAATGACACGAGTAAAACAAAGAATTTCAGTTTGACTGTCATGCAGAATTTACTGTATATGGATAATTATGATTTTTAGGAATAGGGGATTTTCAGAAGCTGGAAGAGAAAGGTTACCCTGATACGCCGGCTGCGCTCCCTGAGGTGGCCTCTGGATGGGTTGGGTGCGCTGCTGGCTAATGGTGGCCGTGCGTAGGAATGTAAACTATTACTGCTGCCAAAGATGTGGACTGGAGCTGATCTGTAAAAATGTAAAAAATAAATATATATGAATTAGTTAGTTATAGTGTAATACACCACACATATGCGTACAAGATAACCAACAATACTTTTGCAGGGGGGATACATTTGTAAGACATGAGCATACATTTCTTACATTACATAGACACAAAGAAATTGATGATCAGTGAACATATTAATGATACTGTCTATAACATATTTGTAGCTGAATGTTATCCTGTAAAATACTTGGTTATTGTAATTTGATTTTAGAATTCAGTAATGTGGCTATTCCTGCTTTCTGGAATACAACCCAGATATACTAGTGGGCCCTTGTTATTCTGTGCAATGAAGTCTCTTTGTGTTTATGTCACATGTAGACAACCGTAAGACATAACTTATCTCCATACTACCACATATTTGTACAAACCTCTTATGTGGGGCAACCTTTAGCAAGGGGCTCTGAGGACTGGTGGCAATGTTGGCCAGTTCAGTGAGCCAGTTGGTCCTGGGGGAACAGCTGAGCTCCTGGTGAGACACTCCTGCTCTGACCTGAAATAACCCAGGAGCCCTCTGGTCCTCCTCCACCTCCTGTAGCTCTGGCATGTCATCTAAAGAGAGGTTTACAGTATTATTTATAATAAACATGAGGGGGGTAAAAATATAAAGAATGTGACTTGTTGCTGCTGCAGCGTTTTACCGTAATCCATGTGGCACCCAGGTGAGGAAGGCAGGTCTTCGTTACACTTGAGTGGATCAAAAGAATCGTCCATTCCCACAATGTCCTGTAGTTTCCTTTTTTCTCTTTGCCTATTTTTTAAAAAAACTTGGCGACGGGTCCGTTTACTAAGCATCCATCATCATGTTCTGCCACGTCGGCTGGTTTTAGACACAACAAAAACAAAAACATTAGGAGAATAAAGCTGCAAATTTATCAGAAGAATCAGGACCTTGAAAAGATTGTGTAAGTGTCTGTTTAAAGTAAGAAACACGGACTTGGAGGAAGCTGCCTCTTTACTGGAGGACAAAGTCACAATGTTACAAAATGATTCTCGAACAAAAGAACAATATAGTCCAAATACATACAGAGTGAGACTGTAGCACAGTTTGTTTTAACGAATTGTAATTGCATACATAAGAGTAAGTGTTAATATGTGGATTTTTTTTTTTGTAGTCAAATTTAGCTTTTTCATTGACACACGATGAAAAGATCCATTGAATGAAAACACCAACACAATAAACATTGACTGTCAAACATATGTGAGGACTCCAGTTAAATAACAACGGGTCCGATCGCCACAATAGAGTCCATGTATGGTATGGACATGCTGAAAAAGGATAGGCGGTCTGTGGGGACTCCTTTGTCTGTGAATCCACACAGTGCAGAGCTGTGGCTGGTCACGTGCCCTGCTGCGTGGAGGCCTTGTTTATAAACTTGAGAGGATGTCGCGCATGCGCAGCAGAGCTCATTCATTCACGGCTGCGTAGCAAAAGTGACGATTTTAAGGAATTCGCGTTGAAAAGTGTCGAGTGAACGTTCAAAAACAGCGAGAGGAGAAAACTACGGAGGGATATCAACAACCGGAGGAGACAATTGTGTGCTTCTATGGAAATTGCCTCGTGTTTGAAGGCATGCAAAGTATAAAAAACTGTGTAAAGTATCAAGTAAGCGGTGGGCCTTGCACTATACTGTTTTTAAGAGAATAAATAATGTTCATAAGCGATCTGACAAGCGAACCACAGTCGCTGCGGGGTCGGAAAAACCGTCGCTTCTTCCCCGTAAAGGCGGATTCACTTGAAAGACGTCGTGTGCAAAATGTGATAAATGCATAATGCTGGTTTAAAGTGCGTGGCGTGGTGGTTTAAAGTCGGGGCCTGCTGCCCCCCCCCGTCCTCCTCCACAGCAGCAGAGTCCTCGGCTCAGACCCACAGGCCGTGGCTCTAACACTGTAAACAAAAGAATGTCAACAAGTTGTGGCATGACGCAACCACCGAGCTCCGTTCGAAATGAATGACACCGAAGCGTCCCTGAGCTTTATCAAATTCCTGACCACACGGATCCCAGGGGCTCAGGCGCGCTGGGCTCACTGGTTTCAGCCCACATAACTGCTGTCGGGTGGGTTTGCTATCATCAAAACAACAAGCGTCACAGCGAGAGAGAGAGAGAGAGAAACCCAGTGGCGAGCCCAACCTGTGATTCTACGTGGAATAAAAAGCGTGACAGCCCGGTTGAAATACAGCGCTAGGCTCACGGAGACGTGGACGACACGATGCTAACGTTAAAAGCGACTTTCGACGGATTATTTCTTGGGGAAAAAGTCAAGAAGTTCCCACTTACCAGACCTGTCGCCATCAAAAAACTCTCTGGCATTCACTCGATGGGTGGGAATGAATGTCTCCAGAGGAAGAACGCTATTGGTGGGCAAGAACGTCAATAACGAAAGTTCTGGTATGCTATTGGTTGAAGCTGTTGAGAAAAATACAGAAGGCGGCGCCACGTTTGTTGCTCATCACGTCATTGGATGAAAGTGCGTGCCTGTTATTGCCCAGTAACAGCTGATTGGCAATAACAGGAACAATACATGTTATTTTTCCTCTGCAATGTTGCGACTAAAGCAAAAAGAACTTGGACAAATGTCTTTCTAGATTCTAATGCTTCTTTTCTATTGTGATACAATCGTTTCAGTTGCCGAGGTACAAGATCTAGAGCGTGGACAAAAGAATTGACGATGAATGAAAAAGGAATGAATGGTGAAGAAGTGAGTGAATGAACATCTGTGAACTGGTGGTATGTCCTTTGTTATATTTCCTGTATTACGTCCTGCTGCAATGAAATCAAAAGCTGCATGGCCCAAAACCTTTCTTTACATAAATGATTGGAATTCAGAGGTGATTATAATTGCACCCCCCTGGCCGTATAGCAGTATTAACAATTTCTCCTCTAGTCTGGGTGCCCTATTAATCAATGGATGTAAAGAGCCCTGTAATCCAGGAGTTATTTATGATTCTGAGCTGTGTTTTCACGCTCAAGTGACCAAGTGGTGCATTCTGCTTTGCCCAACAGTTTAACTAAAATTAGATCATTCCTTTCTTTTACAGACTTGTCATCCAAACTCCCTGAGATCCTCCAGCAGAGCCCTACTTACTTTATGCTCATCCTGCCTGGTTTATCTGTGATGAAGATGTTGTAGGTATCTTTCATAAAATGAAGCAATATTTGCTTTATTACTTTTCATATGCATACTTATATACTTACGTTTGAATGATGTACTATTGCATGTTGGCTGTTTCTGAGGTCTGTTAAGCAAGTGGCACAATCCTGAGACGCCAGTTAGCAACTTCTCAAAATAAAATCTCTGTAATGCTGCTCGATATATAGCGTTACAGCCTTTCCGATGAAGACAACTTTCTAAAGAGGAATTGCATTTTGCTGCCATGATGGCAATCACCATCCATTAATTTCTGTATCAGTCTCATAGGGTGAAATAAATAATGATAGAATTAGCAGAATAATCTGGTGGTGATTTTGCCCTACCCCCACTGACTGCTACAGAGCGCTGGCCAACTGCTTATTAAATTTTTATTAATATTGAACGTATCATGGGTAAAAATCGCCACTGCACTTCCTTGGGCCCTTAACAATATCAACCACATCTTCATCCCCCACTCTATCCTCTTTCAAGCCCGTCCCCCAATCAAGTTCTTACCCTTGTAACCCCCCCCAGCCAACCACCTGCCCCCTTGACCTCATCCCTTCTCTTATTCTCCAATCTATTGCTCCTGACCTTCCGCTTTTCTCAACCATCTAATTACCAATTCCTGGTCAACTGGCTGATTCCCTAACTCTCTTAAAGAGGCAAGAGTGAACCCGCTACTCACTGTACAGGCTGAAAGATGAAAGTATCTCAAGAAATGTGAGCCACAGACAGAAAGACAGACATTTATGCAATTAGTAGGCAAATTATTAATATTATAGTAGCACAAGTATGACACAAAAACTATATAAAAATGTCCTTTATTGTCATGAAAAGTGAAACATACAGTACTTTCATCCAGTATTATGGGTTCTGCCCTCAGAAATGACCAGTAGCCTACAACCTGCACAAAGGGGGGAAATCAATTTATAATGTTTAAATGTTAAAGCAGCTTCAAACAGTTAAAGCTGCAGGAATGCACAGACAAAATACAGAATAATTATTCATTTTAGAAGAAGAGAGAGGGAGAGTCAGAGCGACTTAGATTCCTGTTGACAGGGAACATCAGAATATGTGTTTCCATAAAGAAGAAGCTGCTGGCAGAGGTAGACAGCAATAATGAATGTCATAATTATAAATATATGTTTCACCGACACAAAAACAGACTTAAATTTGACATTAAAACACAGGAAAATCAATTGTCTCTAGACATTGCCCATAATGGCTGCAGTCTAGTGGGGTAACTTATCAAATCAAAGGTGGGTCTGAACATCAACAGTAAATACTCAGTTCTAAATTGTATAGCAATGTGTTGTATATTCTTACAAAACTATCAGCTATCTCTCTGAAGATTCTTTTTGTATTTTTTTGTTTATTTTCAAAAGGCTAACAGCCACAAACACTTTCCAACAATGATGTACATCTTATGAACACGTATTTAAGGGATTAAAATCTCATGATAAACAAAATGTGTTTTGTAAAAGTACTGCCAAGTGTACATTCTCATGTGATCAAATATGTGAAAGATGCTATTTAAACACAGAATCAAATCCACTCCCTTTATAAATTGCTTATCCGTTCTCGTGTTCTGTTGCTTCGTGCCGTCAGTGTTCGCTCTCTTGCTCCAAAATATTGACCAGTGAATATGATGTGGTTTACTCACAATTATCCAGTAAGAAATTTGCTTTGGCATCTGGTTTTAGCAAACAATATTTAAAAATGTACAAACAATATAATACTGTGGGTGTAACGATAACACTGTGGGATATAAGGTGAGAGTTAACAAAAGTGTTCGGAATACAAATGAACAATGTATCTGACACTGATGAGTAAAATGTACACGTACGTCTTTTAGGTGAGTGAGTCGTGACAAATCTAAATTTAAAGAAGCTGTAAGCAACTCTGCTTTGGCTCACTTGTAGTCGTAACACTCTGTGGCAAACTCTGCTGAAATGAACCTCGTCTCATCTGGGAATCTGAAGCTGTTTGTTCTATTTATCTTATACACAAATAGCATCATGGGTATTCGCATTTCTTGTAAGAAAAGCCGTTTAAGTGACTACAGGGGCTGAACCTCCATTTAAGCCTTCTGTTTTTTCCTCCACTGATTCATGGTCCATTGGAGCCATCTTATGCACTGTGCTGCTCAATCTCAGGGCTACTTCCAAACAGGGTGACCAGCTGCTCCTCATAGTTAGCAATGTTTCTCTTCATGATGTCCATGCACGGGCCCAGCAATCTCTCGAAGGCTTTGACATCCATGACTGAAAAACAAAACAAGACAGAGGTCAAAGAGAGTTTCATCAAATCATATCAAAGTGGTACAGTGGAACATTTACGTTCTGGATTCAATTTATAAATGATCATCAAGTACCCAAGCATTTCACAGTCCCCACAGCATACGCCGATGCAGCTCTGGGCTTGTTTGTGACAAGGGCCAACTCCCCAAAATACTGGCCCCTTGAACATGTGGCAATGTCCACCTCCTCTTCCTCCTGGTCTTTTTTCGTCTGGTAGGGAAAAAAAAGACACAATGACATAGCAGAAAACACCACTGTTTTTTTAAACCTAGAAATTAAAGGGAGACCGTGCAAACACACCCTGCTTCTTTTCATGGTGATTCTAACTTGGCCAGACTCGACAATGTAGAAGGAAACCGCTAAATCCCCCTGTAACACAAAGCATTAATGTGATGTTGAATGAGTGGCTATGGGATTTTATAAATGCTTCATCAGAATATAAAATAAAAAGAGAGAGACTCGTCACCTGTGCAATAATCTGCTGTGAATCATTGAACACCTTGGTGGACAGAACATCTACAACCTTCATTCTCTCAGAGAGCTGTAAGTGGACACATATTTGGTTATCAGATGATTCACTGTAAATGCATTAAGCAGTTTCCTTACAGAAAGCCAATCTTCTAACCTCTAATGATGTGAGCAGTGGTAGCGTTTCGATGAACGCCTCATACAGCTTTCTCTTCTTGGCATTATTCTTCACTATGATCCTCCTGAATGTCAGACGATCCTGCAACAGATATTTAAAGATGATTTCAAGACAGTGTAAAAAGGTATATGTTTTACTTTATCTGATCCTGTGGTCAATGATATGTTATATACATATGTTTTACTTGATGGATCGATGGATGGACATATGTAATTATCTTATTTTCCAATCAAAAGCCCTTATTATTTTTTAGATCTCCTCTTGAACTAGGAGGTAACTAACGGACATAACAGAATAATACAAAAAGTACACCTAATGGAATGGAAAAGCAATCCAGAAGTTCCATAAAGTCAGGCACCATTACCTTTTCAATATTGCACTTGTTTTCCTTGATTTACTCAAAATAAGGATTACTGGGTAATGATTCTCTGGAATCCTTTCACCATATAACTGATATAAATCCACATTTTGCATTAGGAGTCACTGTAAACCAGATTTTAAATAAGTAGAGAATCTCCTGCAAACAAGACACTACTCTGGACATTTCAACCATATGTTATTCTGACTGTTTCAATATTAAATATTCAGAACTCTTCAGGTTTTAAGTAACTTCTGCGAGATTACAAGCAGTTTAGACACAGGTTATAACCAGCAGCACAGCAGAGGTTCTAGCTGACATTACACAACCAATCCCATCCAAACAAGCCAGCACAGCTCTAACCTTGTGGTAAAGTAGTCAGAGTCGGTCCTTGTCCTTAGAACTCAGAGTACTCTCTTGTTAATATCTGACCAGGCTGCCCCTAAATTACAGAGCATTTTAAAATCAGACTACCATAGTGATAGTACTAATCGTTCAGAAGCTCCTCAGCAGTGCCATCCCTCATCAACCTGAGGGGAGTGTTAGTTTAACAGGGCTGGATTCTTGTAAACACACACAGTACAAGTTACCATGCAGGGGATTCAGCTGCAACCTGCCCAGTCTGCACAGACACGACATTACAAAGAGGTTAGTCACATTTTAAAAGGACACAACCTTCACTGAGTCATTAATAAACAAGCTGGGATTCAGTAGCAACTGAATATTCAAAACAACTGTCGTGGCCACAGTTCTTACAGTAGTTTGGATTTGTTTAAGGAAAAAGCCTTTAAATAGATGTCATTACATTACATTACATTTAAATTAGCTGATGCTTTTATCCAAAGCGACTTACAATAAATGCATTCAACCCCGAGGGTACAGACCCAGGACAACAAGAATCAAGAAAATACAGTTTCCTCAAAAGTAAGCAAAACTACAAAGTGCTATAAGTAAGTGCAATTTAAGTGCTACTAAATTGTTAGTTTAAAAAATTGTTAGTGCTTGTATTATTTATTTGTCGGAAGAGGTAGGTTTTTAGTTAGCGGCGGAAGATGTGTAAACTTTCTGATGTCCAGATGTCGATGGGGAGCTGGTTCCACCATTTAGGAGCCAGGACAGCAAACTGTCGTGATTTTGATGAGATGTTTCACCCAAATCATCCTATTCAAGCTTCATGATGGTGCTGGCAGCTCCACTTCTTTACATATTGGTAATTTCTAACAACTTAAATCATCAACCTAAATTCATCGGAAGTGTTTGCTCACTAAAAAAGATACGTAGATATTCTTCATCTGAAAGCTGAGCTCTCTAATTGCACCACAATATGATTTTAAAGGTTCTGTAGTTATATAAAGGGGACTTCAGTGGGTTTTATGCAGTATAGTATGTGTTAGTACTTCACCAGATTATGATCTCACTCATGATACCAGGTACCAACGCTGCTGAAGACGACCTGGGTGTTTACTGTAAATCCTGATGATAGCACAGCAGGTCACAAAAAGCTGAGCACGGAGCAAACTGTGCTCCTGCGTGATGATTTAACTCACTAGGCACCAAAGGGCTCCAGGAGAGACAGCGACTATGGTGGCCGCCCTGGGGGTGTTGTACATCAGTGCTAGCTCTCCAAAGCTGCCTCTGTTGTCATAGCAGCCGACCAGCTTATCGATCCCATCAACCTTCACGAATATGTTAAACTTCCCACTGAAAGAAAATACAAACGCAAAAAATAATGAATCAAATCTTGTCATCATTTTCAAAACTACGTTTCTCACAACCAATGATCTGATTCAAGAGCAAGGGCCTTCCAGTCAAAATGTACCTTTCAATAACATAAAAGTTGTCCCCGTCATCATGTTGATCAATAATGTGCTCGCCTTCTGTGGAGAACTTCTCAAACATGGCATCCAGCACCTGAGACATCTGTTCCTGTGGAGTCGTTACAGAGCAGCAGCGTTGAACAACATCACAATGGAACAATCGCACGGAATGAACTCTGCTGTTTTAGCTACTTAGACATAATTTGCACGGTGCACTGAGCTGTGGCAAAAAGCTGCTGGCCTCAGGGCGCGCTCTCCTCTGTGTCTTTTAAGAGATGGCAGAGGACAAACTCGAGCAAATAAAAACAATCCACTCACTTGATCCAAATTCTTGAACAGGAGAATGTCCCTACATGCTTCCTGTAGTCTCTGTCTCTGCTCATCGGTTTTTGGGTGGGTGACCTGCAAAACAAAGCACACACATGTGTTGTTGCCCTGAGGGAACTTATACAAATCATTATTCAAATCCAGAGCTACAAATCAGGATCCCGCCACATTCAAGAGAAATTGAAAGTAGAAAATTGTGAGGTGGGGCGCAGCCTACCCATGGCTCTTTATCCTCATCATCATCATCATCAGGATTGAATGCTTCAGCACACACTGCAAGACATAAACAAATAAGTGTTCAATTAGACAATACATTTTTAACCAACTTATACTTCTCAGTAGTTTCAGAACCTGAATATGTAAGACATGATTTATTCATTGCACATAGATAAACTCCTGTTGATCTTATTTGTTATATTCTGACAAAAATGTCTTTGGTTTTTAATTGTTACGAGATGCTTAAATGTATTGATAAGAAGAAAAAATAACATGACTGTAAGAATATTTAATAATCTCTTTATGGAGGAATGATGTGAGATTTATATTTCCTTTCCTTTTTATCTATTTTTGTTTTGATTTGTCTTCTGTCCTCTATTCTCTTTGTCTTTGTAATACTATCTATTTTTTTTTATTATTTAAATAAACATTTGCATCTACCTATCTGTAAAGAGAACATTGCTGTGTTGTAAAAGAAAAAATACTACTACTATATATAATAATAGCCTGTTGCTCAATACCACTGCCTGGCAAAGGTCTGTGAGGTCTCTGCCATTTTAATAAACTTTACAGGGATTTACATCTTTGGGTAAATAAGACAAGTTTATATGGGCATTGCAGTAGCAAGGTATTTATCACATAACTGTGATGGTCACAGTTGGACTCATAGCCAGGAAACCTTGCTGCATGGAATACCTGCTCTGTCTAACACCAACATTTCAAGCATTCTTTCTCTTGCCAATTTTTATAAGTCTGTTGGCTATTTGTCTTTAGCAGAGAGGATATTAATTTCCCTGTCTAAAATGACAAAAAGTAAGAAAGAATCATGATTCAAGTGCTACTGAATATTTTCTCCTCCTTGTCCTTCCTAGCGTGCAACCATCAATTATTACCTTACTACAATGTGTGATGAGACAGAGTTTACAAAAAGGGGACTTACATAGCATATAATATAATATACAATGTGGCAGAAAAAGGTAAAATCAAAAAAAGATAGACGGAATGCAAATGTATTTTTGTTTGTATGGCGGGGCTTACTTTGTGTGTGAGTGTGTGTCTGAGGCTACCATTAGCCCTAATTCGACAAAGTTGTTATTATGAAGCTACAACCTAACTATAACCATGACGAAAAGATTATTAGAAGTCGTACATTGCCGGATCTCCCCATCGTTTTCACGCAGTGATATTATAAATAAGTATTGATACATTGAATAAATTGATTACAACCTCTAATTAATCAACTCTGTTAGAATAAACCAAATACAGTGAGACAAAACAGATGGGAAAATATTTCAGTCCAGCTCGTGCTGGAACAAATCTGACGCAGCCTTCATGTTCATGTGTCAAACAGGTTTTATACATTACATCTCAACACTCACACAGTCCAGAGTTCTCCTCTTGACAGAGAAAGCTTTTAACTGGCTGCTCCGACAGGAAGCAAAGGACAACTCACCTGATGCTCTTCTGATGAACCGGTTTATGACTGGGGCTGCAAAAGCATAGAAATGTACAATTAAATTCCACCATTTAGTTAATGTTTCTTCCAGTAACGTCATTATTACTGGTTATTATCAATTTATTGCTGCATCTGCAGTGGCACATGTGCCAAGGCCTTAAGGATCCAATCTTCATTTGGGTAATACCATAATAAGGACGGTTGCTTTGAAGCTTGTCTGCCACTTTTAATCTAATTTGAATTAGAATAACTCATTTAGATGTAAAACAAGTCCAAACCTATGAAATATACATAAGACAGGAGGTGTCATTCATAAATCGTCGGCCAGCCAGCGTTGTCCGGGTACACTCATTGAAAATATCATCATGACAAGATACTGGCGTTTAGATCGATACACAACTGTGACTCAAAAAATACTAAAATATGTGATTTGATGTGAGAATAAAGACGCCTTATGTAATCATTGCAGCCAGCCTTGGGGACCCCACCGCTCATTGGGATGCTGTGTCAGGGCTCTGTGTTGCTATGCTACTTGCTGAATCTTCACTAGCTATTGTGATGAAAATGAGCAGTTTATGAAAACATCACATCACATAACATCATGACATCACATTAGAGGTTTAGGTCCTATGTCTATATCTGCAATTGGTCTTATTTTTTGATGTATAACCGGGGTATAGGCCCATCCGGCCTGCAACTGAAAAATAACAAATGGTGCAAGGTGTTACTTTAAATAGGGAACACATCTCCGGTTGCTTCTGATCCTGCAGCTATTTTAAAGGCTGTCCCTTTTTTAAAAACGTGTCTGCACAGATGGAGGGCAAGCCATGTTCTCTAGGCATCAGTCAGCCTCTGTGACCATATATGGAAAATGACAGCGCCGTGGTGGTGGTGGTGGATGCAAGGTGGAGAAGAGCCGGAGCATCGCTGCGCTCAATGTGTCCCACATCATCCCCAGCGATACACGCTCACAATACGAATCAAAGCAAGACCATCCACCTTGCCCATTCGCCATCTTCTCGAAATACATTCTCCTACCTATGAATTCCTCGTCGTCGTCGTCGTCGTCGTCCTCCTCCTCCTCCTCTCCGTTCTCCGAGTCGATCTGCATGGCTTCGTCAATGAAGTTGACCGCTTTCCCAGGTCTCGGGGCCGAATTCTGGTCATTGCCACGCGAGGCCTCTTTGGTCTCCCGGTCCTTCAGCTGGGTGAAGTACTGCAGCGCGAACTCGAGCAAATCCCTGGGCTGGCTCCTCAACACTTCCACGGTAAAGCTCTGTAGCAGCTCCGTCAGTCCTTCAGGAATTTCTATACTCATTCCTGTTCTCAGTCTATGGATGTGGACTAAACCGGTTTGCTGCGATTTTTTCCTTTTTTTGGTGAATTCAATCAAAGGCACATAAGCATGCACGCAAAGATCGGATGAAAAAAACAAACAAAAACAAAGCCAGCGGATCGTAGCAGACGGGTGTAGTCAGACCACCCAGTCAGTCAGCAGCAGGCCATCAGCATCAGCGGCGGATCCTCGCTTTTTCCTTCAATGAAAATGGCTGTGGGTTTTTTGGTCCAAGCATCATCTTCTGCTGCTGCTGCTGCTTCTGGCTACAGGAAGCCCACGCATGTGACCCAGGAAACCATGGCAACCACCTATCCAGGGATTGCGCACGAGCAGCAGCAGAATCCGGCAGCCGGTCGCAAAATACAAATGAGAGAAACCCTCGGCTTTCATCAGTCACACACCGATTTGCACCGAGAGAGATGAGACCGAGGGGACAGAGCGGGGGTCCATGTTCTGTGAGTTGCATATGTCTTGTTTTGGGGCCATGCTTATGATTTATTCGCACAGGCAGAAAATGTCTTCCATATGTAATAAGAAATCTACTTAAGAATAGAAAATATAATATGGTGAAAATGTCCATTAAAAATATATAGCATATACAGTGTGAAGTGTATGTTATTAATCATTTCTAAAAAGATCAGACTGGTACAAATTATAACTAATAAATAAACAGCTTTGCACTGACTCTGTAACTAAAGACATTATTATTCATTTTATTCATAATAGCCTTAAGGCAAAGGGTTATTATAAAGGGACAGTCCCTTTATAATAGTGTCAGGACATTTTAACTCATTTATTATTCCGGAGTGAATAAAGTGGATGCATCGAGGACATTGGAAGGGAAATTTAGTGAAAATACAATTTTTTACTTTTTTAGATAGATAGATAGATAGATAGATAGATAGATAGATAGATAGATAGAGAGAGAGAGAGAGAGAGAGAGAGAGAGAGAGAGAGATAGATAGAAAGATAGTAGATAGATAGATAGATAGATAGATAGATAGATAGATAGATAGATAGATAGATAGATAGATAGATAGACAGAGTCATTTATATAATGCTGTGTTTTGTAACGGGCAAAACTGAACAATCTGAACAGTGGTTCTCAAATGGGGTTCCACAGCACAATGCCACTGGGTCCATGAAAGTTTCCAGAATCACCCATTAAAATGATCATGATGATATATTTTCTGTGTTGATGTGATATATTTGTAATAAATGTCTAATATCTCGCTAAGACAATTCTCTTTTGCTCTTCGTTCACGTAAGTATGTGTAAAAATTATATAGGTTGAGTCAAGTTATTCAATGGGACATGAGGCGGTCCCTGAATATATTTATATAGGGGGTCCTTGACTGAGAAATATTGACAACCTCTCAATTAGACATTGACATTTAGACCTTCTGACAGTAGCATAAAACCTCTACATCATCTGTGGCCTTAGACCTGTAAAACCAGTAACTCTGTCCAGCTCTAAACTGTAACTTTAAAGTTCTCATGTTAAACAAAATGTATTTATGATGTCCCTTTAAACAAGTCACAGTTAATCCGAAGTGCGAAAGTGAGCGATAACGTATAACCCAGAAGAAATAGTGGATCAGATTTTGATGAGATTCATTCAAAAGCCTGAATGCAAAAGTGATTTAAAGTGAAAGAAGCCCATGTGACATCACCAGAGCATTAAATCCTGGACTGATAGAGAGAAGTCTGTGTATCTGAAGTTTGTGAGTTGTTTGGGACACTGGTGCAACTGGTTTTGTATAACAAAAAAAAGAAACGACGCTACTAAATGTGCAACATCCTTATTGTATGTGGGCTACATTAAATGGTTATTATATGGTTATTATAACCTTGATGAGAAGGAAATTGCTTTTTATATCTACCGTTTATATAAATTCTCTGTGGCTCAGTTATGAGACCCCTCCCCCGCTGTGTCCCATATCTGTCACCCTTTATTAAGAAGGCACAACATTCTCTCATTCATGCCAAACGTATGCCTAGTCCACGGAGTGACTTTAACCATTATTTCTCAAACTCTACATTCAAAACTGCAGATGTCCTCTGTAAACTGCCCGAAACAGGTCCACTTTATCTGGAGATGTACAGTAAGCTATTATCCCATAGGGGCATCGAGTGTAAGAAGACATAAGAGACTGTTGTTATTAGAGAACAAACACAGTGCACCACTGCTCACTGAACCGTAGATCCCGAAGATTTTTTCTGCTTTGTGCTTCTCAACAGACCATTGGAGCTTTAAGCTGGCAATTACTACACTTCAAATTAAAGTGAATCATCTATAGGCTGGAAGAACACTGGACCGGTCACTTGATGTGGTTAAGTAATGCACTCCGTTAATATTTGGAGTATTTACACATTATAACAGGACATATTCAATTGACTGTATTTGACATGTTGATGACCGCATTTGTTAGATACACTCAGTTTAATGTTATCTAACAAAACAGTCAAATAAATCGTTTAAATGTCTTTCTTCTGTTTGTAAAGCCTCCTGCAGAATAATACAATACACTTCATCATCCTGTGTGTTTGCTTATTCTCAGCAGCTGATACCTGCTACAGAGGCAGCGTCTGGACCTCTCAGTTCTGAATTGTCTCTGGTGTGAAGTGCACATGTAGTGTGTTTATTATAAATGTATTACGATCAGTTTTTTCTTTCTTTCTTTATCCTAGTGGCAACATTTCACACATTTTAAACTCAAATCACAAGTTGGGGATAAAACCTCCTCACTTACATGATGAATGGTAAAACCCCCCAAAAAAAGACTGTCCTTAAACATAAAGTATACATGATTAGGTCATATTTCTAAAATTGTGGAGAGCTACCTGGGCGCAAAGAGTTATTTCCTCGCTTTGTTTGGTTTTGGAACAGCGTGAAGCATCATTGGTGAATATTGTCACTACTCTGAAAAAAACAGTATTGCACCAAAACGTGAGAAATCTGATATTTTAGAATCAATTGCGCCACTGAACGTCTACTGCATATTTGAACTTGTCTGCCAATTCAGAGTCTAAAAAGTGACACACTGACACTTATCTTTTTGTGCCATCCATATTTTTCAGAAAGAGAGTGACTGTGCCACCTGCTGGACATGGCATGGTATTTTACAATCTTGTTACATTACATTATATTTTGTCTTTACATGATCAGTTCTGATTAATATCTGGTCTTCGTATACACCAGATCGATAAACACCTACGACCTTATCAAAGTGTTGCTCTATAAAGAAACATGCATTAGATCAACAGTTATACCCTGTGGCATTTATATGTGATATTACACAAGAAATATAATGTGAAACCTCACTTTGGCCGGTGGCAATTTTTATTATTCCGTGAACTATGCAACCATAGAATGACTTGAATTAAAAACAGTTATAGGTATATTTTAAGATGCCTGTATCACACATTTTGGACATTTTAAATAGTACAAAAATATCATACTTTGTTGCAAAAACCTTTGCAAACATTCTACGTTTAACAGCAGTAGCTCCCACTGAACAGTAGATACTAAGTCGATACAATATATCAGATTTCAGAGGTGATACCAAGCCACATAGATGCTGCTTATGTGGTTGATGCAACAACCATGCAGTACACATTGTATTCATGATGATTACCTGTGACAACAATGACCCTAACACTTCCCATATGTATATAGGGTTAGTTTTGATAGTTTTCTTTCATCATTTTTGAAAGTGATGGCAAGTTAACATGATCTGTTAACACAATATATTTGAATCTGCAAAGGTGTAAAACTGAAGTGCAACAAAAAAACATACCACAGTAAAATATAAAATAATAATTTGTCCTCTGTTTTTCTTCCACAATTACAGCTTTCTCTTCCTGCTCTTGTGTAGTTACGTAGCAGCTGCAGATAGACGTACAGCAGTGGTCCAGCTGCCCGGCTGGACAGCCCATGGTACCATCAGAAATAATGAACCACCTGAACCCAACATTAAGGCTGAAGGTGTTCGTTTTCAGGGTAACACAGGGTGCATGTAGTGGTGGACTGAGATGGTGCAAACATTTCTATCCTAACTTGGCGTTGATTATTGTGACAAATGATAATTGAAGTTTGAAGAAGTACTGCAGCAGATTTAGATGTAGTTTCACTCTCTTGTTTATGAATGGTTTTTATATACAATAACCCCTGGCAAAAAGACGTGTAGGATATGCAATGATTCAAATATAAGAGAATATTTCAAGGCAATAATTTCCACAGAATAAACCCATAACCAAGAAACAGCTTCCTTCCTGTGTAAGATTTTACAGTATTACCCTCAGCATTTTATAGATTTTGCAATCTGAAAACAATGGTTTGATCTCAAGGGTTTGTGATCATCTGATGTTGCTTTTGATTGACAGCACGGTGCTTGCTCTGCCTTTACGTCTAAAAACATGTCATCTGCACTTCCAGTCAGATTGTTCACCTACAGCGCATTTCACACACAAAAAGGAAAAAACTGTTGCTCCTTTTTCCAGGAGATATTTATTCGATCAAGAGACAGGATCGCATCTTTCCATAAACAAGTCAGTTAAATATTAACAAATTTACAGTCATGAGGAATGTAAAATAAAAAAAACAAACAAACAAACAACGCCCTCCCTTAAAAAACCCAAACCTCGAGGACCCCTCCCAGGATAACGACCACAATGGCACTGGAGAAACTGTCCAGCTCCATTGTTAACGCGCTCTTCCATTCAGTGCTTCACAGTTCATCTTTGTCAGATTTTGTCTGCAGAGGAACAAAATCAAGTGATGAGTAAATATTCCAGAATATGAATCCTTTACATCGTCAACATGGCACAATTCTATTTAAGTGCTCTCACCCTTTCTTCATCTTCATCGTCGTCTAAGATTTCATCTTTATCTTCAGAGTCGTCCTCGGCTGGCTCCTCCTCTGGCTCCTCCTCTGGCTCCTCCTCTGGTTCTTCTTCAACCTGTAGAACAATGGCATGATTTTAATCACAAGTAACACTAAACAGAAAAACCTATTATTACACTTCTGGGTGAAATGAAGAAGATGGGGTTTGCATAAGACAAAGGGAAAGTAGACACTGCTTAATACAATCAAACACAAGGGTGTGTTCACTGGCTCTGGAGGAGATGACTTGAAACTGAAACTAGAAACCATTTGCTATGCATATGCAAATTAACCCAGTATGTGGCAGCTGGCATTGACTTGCCTGTTCATCCAGAGGTACATTCATGCTGAGTCGAAGCATGCGCTCTATCCTGTCTCCGTAAGACTTTGTGTCCACCAGCTGGTAGCCTGAGCGCAGCGTGGCTGTCTCAAACAGAACCACGGCCAGATCTGATGCAGTCTGGTCCTCAGCGTCATCCTGAGGGACAAATGGAAATGAATTATTGATTCTCTGCATGGATAGGATGATTTTTATTCAGATTATTAATTCAACTACCATGTTCCCATATGAGATGTGCAGTGTATTTTACTGTATTGCTTGATGAGAAACATTACTCACATTATTTTCTAATTTAATCTAATTATATGGCACAATCAAAATGGTTAAATTATAGTGGTGAAACTTACATTTACTCTGTTGAGCATCTGCTTGATGAGAGGGTGTTTAGGGTTGATTTCTAATGTTTTCTTCTGGCTGGCATAATAGCTGAGGAAGAGAGAGAGGAATTAATATACAAACTTAAAAAGTCAAGCTGACCAAAAACATCTCATAGTTTTAGATTTCACAACTGCGAAAATGAGCATATAGTGTTTGAAAGCAAATATCATCAATACTAACTTTGTGGAAATGTCTTTTCCTGTCTGGTACGCTTGTGCCTTCATGATCCTCTCCATGTTTCCTGACCAGCCGTACTGACTGGCAACCAGAGCGCAAGGTGAGTTGGTCAGCCTCTGAGAGAGGACGGCCTTCTCAATCTGTAGGAAAGAAGCCAGGATATGAAATAATGCGGCTGTTGGAACAGACGTAACCAAGCAACTGCAGCCAAACTATCACTTCCGCGGCTGCTACTCATTTACCCATGGTCTGAATTTGAATAACTGAATCTCTACCTTGTCCTTCAGGGCCTTGTCCTTCAGCCAGGTAGTCAGAGGCTCAAAGCTCTTCTCCAGGGTCTCCCGCTTTTCCTTGGCCATATCGCTCTCGTCGAATTTGATGCCCTCCTTTGCCACGTTCTGGAAACGTTTTCCATCAAACTCGGGCAGCGCCTGAACGCAGTACTCATCCACAGGCTCAGTCAGGTAAATAACCTCATAGCCCTTTTTCAGCAGCCTCTCGACGAAAGGAGAAGCCTCAGCCTGAAGAGGAAAACAGTTGTGTCAGTGGTGGGATTCCTACTTGGAATTTACAATATTTAGTTTTGAATTGTTTGTATCATCATTCCAAGTCCCTTCTCACCTCTTTCCTGCTGGTTCCAGCCATGAAGTAGATCTTGTCCTGCTTCTCCTTCATGCGCTCAACATACTCCTCCAGGCTGGCCTGGACTGTCTCACTGTTGGAGGTCTGGAAACGCAGCAGTTTGGCCAGTCGGGTCCTGTTGGAGTGATCCTCAATGACACCCAGCTTGATGTTGGTTCCAAACTCCTTCCAGAACTTCTCATTGTACGTGTCCTCTGCGATCTTCTTGATCATGTCCAAAGTCTTACGCACCAGTTTCTTACGAATCACCTGAACCCAGACAAGATAAGCAATTCCTTATTTGACAGTTTCCACTTATAATAAATGTAATGGTTTCTGATATTAACATTTTTCTTTAATTTAGAACTTTTACTTGGTCCCCTTCTTTCCCCAGACTTTGGGTTTGGTTTGTTTTTCCATGATTAAAGACCAGATAAATAAAAAATGGGATTATGTATAATTAAAGAGAAAAATAAGGGGAATTAAGATGTATTGATTTTAGCTGTGAAGCTCACCTTGAGCAGTTTGTGCTGCTGCAGAGTCTCTCTGGACACATTCAGGGGGAGGTCATCAGAGTCAACCTAGCAAAATAAATATACATTAAATCACAATGCTGGTGCCATTACATCAATGTCTGTCCGGGTCATAATAGTACACTTCTCTGCCATAACATTAGCATTAGAAATCACTTACCACTCCCTTGACGAAGTTCAGGTACTTGGGCATCATGTCGTTGAAATCGTCTGTGATGAAAACTCTTCTGACAAATAGCTGTGACAGAAAGAGACATTTATTTACAAATGGAGCTGATGAAGCTGTTCAATAATTTGGAGTTAGGCCGGAAGCTTTTGCTTCAGTCTTAATTATAACTCATTGCTGTTAAATCCTTGTTTTATATTATTATAACTAATTATATTGTTTTGTCATTGTACATTTTAATCTTGCAAAATTGTTACTGTGTTTTTTTTTTAATCCTCCTTTGGAAGGTGCTTTCTAAATAGAATTAAGTAGAAATTCCTTAATGCCATCCTTTTAGCACATAAGATCCCTTAAAATGAAGACTGAATACTGTACGAGTCACATACCTTAATGTAGTCGTTCTTCTTGGAGCCGTACTCATCAAACAGGCCGCGGGGAGCTGCAGTTGGCACAAAGAGGATCGACTTAAAGGTGACCTCACCCTCAGCTGTGAAGTGGATGTGCGCCAGAGGGTCTTCAGTGTCCTGTTGGAAAACAAAACATTTGTTTTAGTAACTTATATTTAACACTTGGTGAGTCTTCAATGCACATGCTCAATCTACACTGAGGTACAACATCAGAGTTACTGTGGAGGTGTTTACCTTAGAGAAGGTCTTGTAGAAAGCTTTGTATTCATCCTCCTCAACCTCCTTAGCTTGTCTCTGCCAGATGGGTTTGATATCATTCATCAGCTCCCAGTCCCACACGGTCTTCTCAACCTACAACAAACACGATAAAACATTTTCAAAAATAGCCCACAAATAAAAAATTTCAAACAATAAGATAAATTTATAAACCAATTTACATCAACCACTACTTAATGAACATCCTACCTTCTTTGTCTTTGGTTTGTCTTTGTCCTCTTCCTCCTCTTCTACCTCAGCCTCCTCTTCGGCTGCCTCTTTCTCTGGTTCATCTGTTGCCTCAGCATCTTCCTCGATGGGCTCCTCAACTGTCTCAGTCTGGCATGTAGAGAGGAAGAGATGAAATGCCACTTCCATATATGCAAGTTTCCCGATAGAGGTATACCTGGGATGAAGTCTGAGTCAAGGTGTGGAAGGAAATGTCTTACCTTGCTGGCCCATAGGTAGATGGGGAAGTTGATGAACTGAGAGTATTTCTTGATGAGGTTCTTGATGGTCTCAAGCTCCAGATAGTCTGAGGCCTCCTCTTTCAGGACGAGCCTGCGGTCAGACAGATGACGAGCAAGATTAAATTTCACAGTCAATAGTATTCTAACATTTAAGACTATAGTAGTAACAGCAGAATAGCATTGAAGATTTGAGTAAGTATAATGGTTCCATGTAAATTGAGTATATAGATTCGATTTGGGAACAGACAGGGGGACTTGCGATCTGCTATTAGACTGGAGGAACAGCAGTTGATAACGACATCAAAAACCTTTAGCGAAAGGTAAAACAAGTTGTTGACGTACGTGATGGTGGTTCCTCTGCCGAGCGTGTCCCCGCGGGGGTCCTCGACAACGGAAAACTCGTTGGAGTCCGATTCCCAGATGTGCTGAGTGCCGTTGTTGTGCTTTGTTGTCACAATGACCTTGTCAGCAACCAGGAAAGCGGAGTAGAAACCCACACCAAACTGTCCAATCAGCTCTGAGCTGGACTCTGCCTCAGACTGCGAATCTGTCATCTTGCTGAGGAACTCGCTGGTGCCGGACTTGGCGATGGTGCCCAAGTTCTTCACCAGCTCTTCTTTGGTCATTCCAACGCCAGTGTCAGTGATGTGTAGCATGTTCTTCTCTTTATCAGACTGGAGATTGGAAGAAGACAGACAAATTACCAACAATGCAAGGGCTTTTTACATCAATACTATAGGTTGTATCATACAGCAAATGTACACACCTTTATTTTGATGGTCAGCTCTTCATTGGAGGCCATTGCATCTTCATTGGTGAGAGACATCAGGCGAATCTTATCTAAAGCATCTGATGCATTTGAAATCAGCTCCCTAAGGAAAATCTGCATCAGATAAACACATAATTTAGTCTTTACTGTCAGAAATAATAGAAAAGAGGTTATTTTGAAACATTTTAACAGTATTTCAAACATATATTGTTTATTCCTGCTCACCTCCTTGTTCTTGTAGAGGGAGTTGATAATCAGCTTCATCATACGGTTGACTTCCGCCTGGAAGACGTGTTTTTCTGACTTGTCTCTTATATCCTTAATCTGAGCTGCATTCAGCCCATCCAGCTGGATAGCCTCCTCCTCTCTGAGGACACAGATGTACACACAGGTTAAAATCAGTGCACAAGAACTCCCCGCTCTAGGAATCAATAACCAAAGTTAAAGGCCAGACACATGGTGCCCTGGTCTTAACAGGGGTCTGTATTAAATCCTTCGAAGCTTGGCCACCACTAACAATTCCAAGGTTGATCTGAGCGTTTGTGTGCACAAGCATGGTCACGCCGACCTTGTTGTGTTAACATAAGGTTTAGTCAACCTTCTCTGATAAAGACACCGGCGGTGCATTCAGTAGGCACAATATGAAGAATTTTTTTTTTCCAAAACAAGTACCACCCACCTCTGCACCACCTCATCATCTGTCCTGGAGCCATCCCTGCTTTTACCCAGGTCCTCCTCTACTACGCCATCTACGTCAAGTTCATCCTCTGCCTTCACAGCAGCTGCAGAGGGACAAAACAGTGGTTAGAAATATAAGACAAGGCACACATATAGTTGCATATATGGCTGGAGAAATGTCCAGGATGTCAGGTTTTTTCTCAATGAGTCTGAAACGCTACAAAGACACGTTGAAAATCACTACATAGGTAAGATACGATGTTAGGAAGGCTGGTTTGTACAGGCTAAAATATGGATGTGGGTGGATGCAACAGCAAATTAGCTAGCTTCAGACAGCTTTAACGTTCATGGTGTTCCAGCTAGGAACTTCTGGTAAGGCACTAATGAAGAACAGATGGACAAACGGACGACATTGAGCTGTAGGAAGTGGACGTATTCCAAAGCTGCAATCACGAGTCACAAAGAGAAGGAAGAAATTTAAGTTAGCTCGCTGGCTTACCCTGCTAGCTACAACCCTGGGGTAAAAGAAAGATAAATGTGACATAAGAATGTTTCCGCTACTCACCGAAGGCTAAGAGGGCGAAAAGCAGCGCTGGGAGCCAGACTCGTTTCATTTTGACTGACGACGTGAGCGTGGAGCTACTGTGAGACAAAAGCCGGGGAGCAGCGCACGCAGCACAGCCTTTAGCTCGGAGACTGACAGGCTGCCTCTCCCACAGCAGCGGCACACTCTGTCAGACCCGGAGCGGTCGTCCAATGGCTGCGCACCACGCACAACGTTCCGCAAATCAGAGCGCAGCACACGGCACCGCGTCGTCCAATCACCTTCTTCAACATAAGTCGAGAACCGAAAATCGTGGCCCGACACCATTGGCTGAGAATGAACGATCAACACACCACTTCCGAAAATGTACCTCTCATCGTGGTGAAAAAAATATTGGTCAACACAATGTTTGAACTTTGATTTTCTTCTGCGATGTCACAGCAGTCTAACAGGATGATTTTTGTGTTGTGTTTCTGTCTCCACCATTCTTCTGTCTCTATACTCTTTCCTGTAGCCCTTATAGAGACATACATATGGTCATAGTCCTCTATACATGTGGATTGATTTGGATAACAATTTTATGTGCAGCCTTTTTTTGTTTTTGCTGCCACTACACTGTGGGTTAAACATAAAGTGTATTGTTGTCAGATTAAAATGCAAACATCTGAGATTATGGCGTTGTAGAGTCACATGTGAATATGTAAGGACATATTATCATCAAATGTGCACATTCTGTTTGCTCAACCTGTCTCAGGAGATCTGGGCAACAGGTTTCGAGTAGCAGCTATTGTTACACTTCTGGGTGTGCGTGTGTTCATATGTGTGTGGTCAAGGTATAACTCGGGTTGTGGGGACCTAAACTTGACTTTGTTATGGAGACAAAAATAAATGTTGATCATTAAACATGAAGGTGAAGACATATAATGTTAGGTTAAGTTTGAGGTTTAGATTGGAAATTAGGTCAGGGTTAGGGTTACACAAGCAGTAAGCAGTGTTGTGCAAGTTTACACCTCTCATGAACTAGTTCAAATTTCAGTTCATACAAGTAAACATGAATAGTTCACGTTCATAATTCACCATTTAAATTCTGAACTAGTTCATAGTTCAGTTCAATGTCTAAGTTTTATGGTGGAAAGTGAGAATGAAAGACTTAACTTGTTAAAGAAAACCTTATCCATCACTACCCCTTGCCTTTGCTGTCGGAATCTTTATCAGACAGTGTGTAAAAATCCTCTTGCCATCTGTATATGAGACCGAGAGCTGTTGTGTTGCAGGTATGGCCTGCCCCTTTAAGGAAAGTTTGTAGTGTGTGACGTAGTGCATCTGGGTATTGTGGGTAAAGACGCTAGAAGTGTGTGTATAGCGAGAAGTGACGGACCAACTGGAGGTGATGTCAGTGTTGCTCCTGCTGTATATCCGAGAAATAGAGTGGCCGCATTCCAAGTAAAGAAACATCCCCTCCTCCTTATTCATGGAGCGGTCCGGACGGCTGGTTACCGGTCAGACAGCGAGCCAAGATAACCAGTGACGGGGGCGGCTCCTGGTAAAGGCGACATAGGAGACTGATTTATCATGACGTGAAACATGCAATTTAAAACAATACATTAAGTCACACCATCATTCTCTTAACCCCGGGGACACACCGGAGGTAGAAGAGCTGCGAAAAGCGGTCCGCTTCCTTTCCTCGCCCATGTTAAATACTTTGGCTGTTCGCACCGGGAAGAACCGGGAGGCTCCGCGGCCACACAGACACACACACACACACACATAATCTCCTTTGAAGACCAGCATCATTTACCCCTGAACCAGCGCGGAGAAATGATGATGAAAAATTAAATATAAAAAAAATTTATATAAAATTAAATATAACAAAATTAAGTAAAAAATTTAATTAAATAAAAAAAAAAAAAATGTGCGCAGAAGCCCACTGCGCACATCTGCGCAGTAGCACATTGCACACATCCTGCGCAGAAGCTTATTGCGCAGAAATTGCAGCGCAGTTTTTTTTTTTTTTCAATTACATTTTTTCCCTGTTTTTATATTTAATTAAGTTAAATTTACATAGTGTAAGATATTTATCAATTAATAAGTGATATATCCTACCAATTTAAAGATTTCGATATATTTCTGGCTTAAAGAGAGGAAGGAGTGGGATTCAAACCCAGGTCCTTCTTGTTGGAGAACAGACGCTCTACCAACTAGGCCACATCTGATGAAAGCCATGATGAACTAAACACTATAAGAAGATGGCCAAATTATCATGTGCGTGTGTCCGTGTAATGTTATGCTGCTTTTGATAAACACTACAGAGAAAATATTTTGTACTTTACTACATATATTTGACAGCCTTACTTAAAATTTACTTTTAGATTTTTGCCTTTTAGATACTGGATGATTGTTAGAGAATAATCCAGTACGTTTTCCAACCTTGTCTTTGAACGCCTTACAAGAATCACAGTCTGCTTTGATGTCCTGAGGCTGCCCCCTGCTGGCTGCTGGGTTCCTCTGCTGCTCTAGCTTGGTTTGTGAAGCTTGTGATTAACTAAAGTTGTCCATAAAAGAAAATCTTTAATATCCTTCAAGGGCAATTTGATGTACAACCAGCAATCAGTGCACGACAAAAATAAACAAATATAAACAATGTAAATAAAACACAATATAAAAACCCTGTAGACTAAGTAGCAGGGGAAAATTAGCTTTTAATAAATGAATTGATAAGTCGACCAACAGAAAATTACCCTTGAACTATTTAGATATTCTCGAAACATTCTACTTTTAATTTCCTGTTGTGATTCTAATAATTATTAATGTTGGTGACATTTCCTTGATAAATGGGTGGAGGTTTTATTACCTCTTCTAAGGTGGTTATGATTTCATATCTGATTTGTCAGTCAACAGGTTTATGTAATAAACTACTGGACCAATAAGCACACAACTTGTTAGAAAGAAGCTTCATGGATCAGAGATGAACCTATACGGCTCTTTTGAGCTCTACTGAGTGCCAGTCTAGTGAATGAATCTGGAATCTTCTCTCAAAAACATTTCCCCAGCCCCATAGGGTTTGTAGTGTGAAGCTAGTGAGGTGTTTTATAAAGATGTGATCGAAAACGTCAGAACAAGTGTCATTTCAGTTTCATTTCACTTCACAACAGTTCCTCATAGAAGCATGCTGCGTACAAAGAGATGTAAAAAAAACTACTCATTTTTGCAGCATAGTAGGGACATTATAGACTGCGGTTAGAGTCAAAGCTTAATCAAAAAAAGATTAAATTAACAGGTGCACAATTCAGAAAGCACCGCAAAGTAGAGGAGGAGAAGAAAGAACAAAATAGAGGTAAGAATCACCCAGATTGTGGACATCGTTAATGTTTATTTGTGTCGACATGACATGATATGCTATCAGTACTGTCACATGCAGCCTTTGGGAAATGTCAAGCTTTGTTGAATAAGTCAGGTCACTCATACAAGGCAGCAGAAATTGTGGAAGATAAATTAAAAAATAATGATAAATCATTAGAATCAGAATCAGAAGGTATTTATTGCCAAGTAGGTTTACACCTACCTGGAATTTGCTCTGGTTATTGGTGCATACATGAACATAAAAACACAATAAATACAACACACATAAGAAAAACAATATATAAAAGATAAAAGATATAAAAAGTTCACTTCTACTCAGCTACACATTTCAAACCTTCCCTGTAGGAAATGTATTAACTGTTTTACGTATTTGACTTGTGTTGTACAGGTTGTGTCCAGCGGAAGTTGCTTTCCTGACCGAGTACTGCTCTGTGATGAAACCTGTGGTAAAGGCCTTAAACATTCTTCAATCAGAGACCAACACACACTTGGGGTGGCATCTCCAATTGATCTTTGAGTTACAGGCAAAACTCAGCAGGCAGAAGACATCCTCCAAGATGTGCCTGCCACTCATCAGAGCGATTTGGCATGGTGTCCAAAAGCACTTTGGAGATGAGATGGAAGACCCAGAGCTGATCACAGCCCAGCCCAATCCAGTTTTTGAACCAAAGTTCAAAACTGGCTGGACTGAGAGAACTGTTATCATAGAATTAGGTATGATTTCATTGTTTAATATCATACTGCAACCAATTATTTACTGTAGTTCTTGCCATTTGTTTTCAGCCAATACAATGTTATAAATGCTATAATTCTGTAAATAATGTAGGTCTGTCATCTCAATGAACAGGCAACACCTTGACCGGATGGTAGAGGCTGGGGTGTATAGAGGCAACATTCATCAGCTGATGATTCTTTGCCTTAATGAAGTCCAGAAGGTCAGAAGGTACAGGGGAGTTAGAAGGGTACCTAGCCTTTGTCTCAGTCAATAAGTATCTGCTGATCTGCAAGCGACTCTTGAGCTTTGCTGAATTGCTGTTAACTGCAAAGCGAGCCCGGATGAGCTCTACTCACCTTGAAAATCAGCTGAGGCTCAAACTCAACAAGAAGTTTGTAGACTCTAAAGGTGGACCAAAGTTTAACCACAGCGGCATTTAAACTTTTTATTTTAGCTGTCATGTGTTTCATGTGTTGACATGTCCTCCCAAGTTCTAAAAAGTTGTAATGACATGTCAAATGTTTAATGTTTGACATGTTTAATGTCATTGCACTTATATTTGTAAAGCTTCTCCTTCAATAAAAAATAACTGTTTTTGGATTTGATTTATGACCCCTTGTCCTTTTTGCACTGTATAGGAGCGGCCCCCATCAAGTTGTTGGAAGTAACTAGGTAACTTTTACTTAAAGTACGTTTTAAATTATCTACTTTTTACTTTTACTTGAGTAGATTTTTAGATGGGTTACTTTTACTTGTACTTAAGTAAAATTTCATCAAAGTAAAGGTACTTTTGCTTGAATACAATATTTCAGTACCAGCACCTCTGGTTTAAAGGCAACTGTCTTCTCTGCTTGTAACCACAAGGGCATCCACATATGATGCAGGCTGGATGGGGAAATTACAAAATACAGAGTACCAGCTGGTAAATCGAGGCTAGCCATTGAGGGAAAGGTTTACATCCCTCAATTAGTTGGGAAAATGTTTTGTTAGGCTATGTTAGAGTTAGTCCTTTTATCCCTTACATCAGACGTATGTAAACTTATTTAAACCCTTGTCATGGGTCATTTCTTCCATAAGAAGCCTTAGCTTCCATAGATGCAATGTGTCCAATGCACCACGGTTTACAGTTGAACATTATGAACTTGAATATGTGCATAATGTCTCCTTGTAAAGTGTGACTTGTGTAGAATAAATGACGAGTGACAGATTGCAGCACAGCTCCTGGTTTGTGTTTAACAAGCCGTCTCCCTCTGTCCATCTTGTCTCTTCACAGTCTTCATACAACCCGGGACAGAATGCTGACTCCCCCTCGCTAGTGGACTCTCCCCAGACACCCCAGACGCCATTAAAAGCACAGCCACAGGGTCGCCCGGTGAGTGTCCCTCCGGTGTTTCATTTACACCTCACCAACCTCAGAGCAACCTGCTGTTGTGATTGTTAGGATTACTGTTGTAGAGAGTTGGGACTTTGTCCGTAATGGAGGGTTTCTGTGCTGGCTGTAGTTATTTACTATTTACTTATGTACTAAGTTATTAATTTGATTTGTAATTTAAATCTCATATAGTTCGATCAGTGTAGTCTAAGTTAAGATGAGTTGTACTAGTAACACATTAAAACCTTTTGTGCAAAATCTCCCAAAGCAACAGGCATAGTAGGAGTATCCAAATATGATATTTTCCAACATTCTGTGTTTAATTACACTTAATATGATTGGTTCCTTTCAATCAAGAGAGCAAGACTAACAAGAACTGAGTCAGAACATTCACTCATGCAGGATATCTTTTTTAAACAAGTTGTGTTTATCACTTATTGACAATTTGGAATTCTAAACATTGTCCAAGGGCTGAGTGATATATCAAGAATTATCACGATAAATGTCACATCAGCTTTTTTTTTAAGATTATAGGTAGATTTTTTCTCCTGAGTGATGATCTATGTCATTAAAGTCATTTTCATATGTTTTAAATTCAATTTAAATGAAGTCATTAGCGTCCTTTTCCTTTGTTGAACTGTCTCTATCTCTCAGTTATGTCAGTGTCAATCTGGACCTCTCCTCACAACCAACCAGTTTGCTACAGGTCCTCGACTGACCCATATTCAGGTAATTTACCCAACTGTACATTCCCTCCTGCTTCTGTTAAAAAAAAAAGATCACAAATTATTCCCTGGTTATTGGTAAAACATAATAAAATTCCTCACTGTGAGAGATATGTTGGCCAAATGGTGAAGTCGTCTGAAAAACTGAACTTGTTTGTACTTTAGATTAAAGAATGGCAGCATGCAGAAATGAATCGCCTGTCTCTGGGATCCTACTTAATGTCTTTTGTGTTTCGCTCCCATCTTACCTACAGTTATTCCAGAGGACTCAGATACAGCCTTGCCCTCCCCCGCAGGCTGCACAGTGCGACGTCCCACAGGTGAAAGAAAACACACTGACCTGTTTACAGTTAATGTTTGCTCTCATTCAGGGGTAGGGGAACCTTTTTTCATCACTATATTGCATATTAGGATCAGTAGCATGTACTCAAATATGTTCTGCAGATGGCTCACATTAAACGCAGGCAAAATACCCATTCTCTGATATAACTGAATGATGACACCTCCCTAAAAATACTTATTTTGACTCACAAAATCTGGATCAACAATAGATTTCACCTGTTTATGGAAATTACCACTCTAATCATCAAGATCCTTTGAAGTGAAACTGTAACAATAAAACATAACCTCCTTTGTGGAGGAACTAATCAACTGTCTGGTAAAATGGGTGTGGATGCAAATTGGAAACTGAAAATGTTTGGGAACGCTGCAATTCATTTATTATCATGTTAATGTATATAAACTTGTTAATAGTTGAATGTGTGGAAAATGTGATAACATTTAATTCATACAATTTAATTTGAATGATGATGTCAGCTGATAAGAGCCTTTCATAGACATATCAGTATTGGTTTTATTTTAAAGAATGAAAAATATGAAAAACATAATACAATTTCTATATATCTGCTTGTATTTATGTTATATTTCAATTTATAGTTCATGTCCATGGTTAATGGATTTGATACATCAGGTATAAGTTCTTAGCAGTGTGTAACACAGCTGACAGCTCACACACATTGTGTCATTGTCCTCCCAGACCCGTAACCGGTACCCAGATCAGCGTGGCAGGGACATCCCAGAGGAGACCATGGCAGAGGGTCGAAGGAGCAGGTATTCACCGCCTCCTGGAGGTCACCGCTCCTCTAACCTCAGCCCAGAACAGGTTAGGCTCTCTCTCTCTCTCTCACACCCTCACACACTCAAGCTTGCCCTATCTCTCACCCGCAGTAGTTAGAGATAGTGTAGAGTTAGCGGCAGCTCATCAACCTGGATCTTTAGCTGAGGGATGGAGAGATTGTTGCCTGGTAGCAGTGTGAGCGCTCCACTCTAATCCTTGATTCACAAAATCTGGATCCACACTAGATTTCACCTGTTTATGGATATTACCACTCTAATTCTTTGAAAGTGAAACTGTAACAATAAAACATAACCTCCTTTGTGGAGGAACTAATCAGCTGCCTGGTAAAATGGGTGTGGATGCAAATTGGTAACTGAAAATGTTTGGGAACTCTACAATTCATTTATCATCATGTTAACATATATATACTTGTTAATCATTGAATGTGAGGGAAATGTACTAAAATTAAATGCATACAATTGAATTTGCATGTTATAAGATAAAATCATAGCACTGATTGAAAAAATTCACCATTTCTGTACAATGTTTGTATTTCCCTCCTTTTTTTTTGTTGATAATAAGTTTCTCCTCCTCCTCTGAACTTGCAGTATCGCCACAGGCAACCCTATGTGAGGCCTCCTCAGCAGAATCATGACCATCGAACCTACGAACCACGTCCTGGGCCAGAGGGGAGGCACCCTGACTGCCCAGAACAGCCTGAGTACTCCGGTGCGAAGAGAATGGTGAGTATCTTAGAAGTTCCTGTTGGGTGCTCCAGGGACTACATCCCTGAGTTCAGTTCAGTTCAGTTCAGTCGTTGACTCGAGTCGAGTTGAATAGATTTGAATCGAGGTCAGTTGAGTCAAATGGTTCAGCTGAGCTCAATGGTTCATTTCAGTTGAGGTCAGATGTTAAGTTGAATAGATTTGGTTTAATTTTTAAGATTTAATTGCTACAATATGTTATGAATACAACGCAAAAACTAAATTCTCTTCACAAAGCTATAGAATAATTAATTGTTTGCTTATGATGTCAGCTGATAAGAGCCTTTCATAGACATATCAGTATTGGTTTTATTTTACAGAATGAAAAATGTAAAAAAGATAATACAATTTCTCTATATTTTCTTGTATTTATGTTTTATTTCAATTTATAGTTCATGTCCATGGTTAGTGGATTTGATACATCATGTATAAGTTCTTAGCAGTGTGTAACACAGTTGTCCGTCCTGGGAGAGGGATCCCTCACATGTGGCTCTCTCTGAGGTTTCTACGTATTTTTACCTGTTAAAGGGTTTTTTCGTAGTTTTTCCTTACTCTTGTTGAGGGTTAAGGACAGAGGGTGTCACACCCTGTTATAGCCCATGAGAAGAATTGTAACTTGTGAATATGGGCTATTCAGGTAAAATTTGATTGATTGATTGATTGATTGATATTCCTATATATTTTTATATATATATATATATATATATATATTTCTGCTGTTTTTATAATATATATACAGTTTATATTTTGTTGTATTAACCACTCTAGCACAAAATCACTTTAAATACTGGACACTGACACAATCACATCATTGCATTCCATACCTGTATCTGTATATATGCTCTCGGTATGTGATATATGTGATTTATGTGATTTATGTGTATATGTCAGTGATGTGTTAAGTGTAAAGCTACTGGATGATCTGAATTTCCCTTGGGATTAATAAAGTATCCATCTATCTATCTATCTATCTATCTATCTTTAAGCTTTTTCCACAGATCCTAAGAGGAAGGAGTGCCACTCTTAACAATCTAACCGGCAGGCAGTTTTAACCCCAGAGCTTTTAACATGATATTAGAAACATTTCTCATGTTAATGGAGATATGACCAGTCAAAGTCAGAGAACCCCTAAATAATAAACATGGAAAGACAATATCTCCCTTAATTATGATCTGTGATATGTCAAATTTGGCATATCACAGACCCAATTGCAAAAATGTAACATTAGACCCTCTAGAATAAGTTGAATTGTATTTTACTGCTGTGTCATTGCCTCCAATGCCAGACCATGTCATTTTTGGAGCAGCCTAGTTTTCCCCAGAATTCGCTGCACACTGAACATTTTCACTTTCGGTTCACTTACAAAGTTTGATGTCAGCAGGGCTCCTTGAACTTAGGTGGAACCTTTTGTAGAACGTTATGTTATCGGTCTTCCTGCGGCGGTTTCACACTCGCAACCTCCACAAAGATGTTGCCTTAAAAAAAAAGTCTGTGTCTGGCTTGTTGAACCTGTCACAGTCACAAAATGTCACAGTTTTGAACAGATTAAAAAAAAAATGATCACATTACTTATATGTGTAGAACTATTAAGTGTAGTTTCTGGTATAATATATTTGCTGATTGAATACTGACATGAATTCATTTGTAATCTTCCTTTTTCAAGATGATGAGCCAAAACTGCAGCCAGCTGCACAGAGGTCTTCCTCACCTGGGCTTCTGCCACCTGATGTTCAGCCAAAGAAATCAGGGAATGCTTGCAAACCAGTTTTGAAGAGGGAAAGCCTCCCAGCGGAACCAGAGTCACATATAACACAGGTACGACCAAACATATAAAAACTGAAATCGACAAAGCAGTGGGCATATATATAAATTACATATACAGACTTTTCTGATAATTAATGTTAGTCTATGTATTGGAAATTCCATTACAAATGATGTTTAAATCTGTAAATATAGATAACTCATTGTGAGTATTTAATAACTAGTAGCTTTACAACAAGACTAGTTTTTCATGTGGAGCGAGAGAATGGTCTTTGTGCTTGATGACCTCAGAGTTTAAATACCTTTTGTGAGCTATTCCCCTCAGGACCTGTTCAAGAAGGTCCACAGTATCCTGAACAGGCAGACGCCTGAGAAGTTCCTCCAGCTGGTGAAGCAGGTGAAGGACTTGCCCATCGACACAGAGTTTGATAAAGCCATGAACGAGACCAGCTTATTGGTGGCCTACGCGAAGATGTGCGACTGCTTCGCCAAGGTAAGCAGGTCGCTTAGTTGAGCAGAGAAGTGTGTCGACTTTGGAACGAGAGAGTCTTGTGTTTGTAATGTAATTGTTTGAATTGGATTTGGAGAAGTACATATAGCTTTTTCGTAAACTGTAAATTCATCTGATACAAAAAAACGATGGAGGAATTAAGTGTAATCTTTTAACCATCTAACGGAGGGGTGTGCACGAAGTGTGTCAATATGCAGTCAACAACTTGCTAAATGTTTATGCAGCAAATGGATCAATTGGTTAATATTCAGCTCCGCCTTGATGCAAAATAATGCTGTGAGAAGTAACACAATTCAGTACAGTGTGATGATGAGGTTTTATTGTTTTGATGCCTCTACAGTCTACACCAGACGACACCCACTATTTATTAAGGAGTTTGAAAATCAGTCACAAATAATGCCTTAAAATACAATTTATTAAACGTGCATATCCTTAATTATAGACTCTATTAACAAAAGTTCTAGAGAAACTATTACATTTTCTGTCTGCCATCATTTGATAACATAACTTTACATATATTATTCATTAAATCAAAATAATCCAGATACGAAGATGTTAATTTGTTGATATATAAAAAGAAATCATTTATTTTATTTGAATGCTTATGTTCTCTACTGACTTCATTCCACTTACTGTTCATGTGCAGCTCACAGTGCCCTGCGCTGACAAACCCCATAACACAGTGAACTTTCACAAGCTGCTGATAAGCCGCTGTCATAAGGAGTTTGAGAAAGACAAGGTGGATGATATGGTCGGCGGCGTTACATCAGAAACATCAAGTTCATCTGCGAACTCTACAAGGTCAATATGCTAAATGATTTCATCATGCATGACTGCTTGGACAAGCTGCTGACGAACCAAGACGAATTGGCTCTGGAGTGTCTGTGCATCCTGCTCACCACCGTCAGCAAGGACCTTGAATTTGATGAGACCAAGGTGAGCTGGTGGTAGTACATTTTACATAAATCTTTTTTTTTTTTTAATTATGGTCTTAAAAAGGTCTGTGGCACTGAATCATTCAACTTGTCCTTCAGAGGAGTTTCATCCTGTTTAATGTGGTCGTTTCCTCAGCACGGAAGCTTTAATGGTGGAGGGTTACAGTGAATTGCATACCTTTGTTTATCACGGTTTTCATGCTGCTGTTGATGAAATGTTGTGGTTTCATCTCGGGCGGTCAGGACTATTCCAAGTAATAAAATGGACAATTGGTCAACTCTGTAGAACAATAATATCTGCAACCAGCTGTCTGGTAGATTGAATATAGTCAAGCTAATCATGACCTTCATGTCTTAAATTAACCGTCTCTCTCCCTCTGTGTCTCACCACTCTCAGATGGTTCACTATTTGAACTATATGCAAGATATCATCACAGAGGGGAAGACGTCCTCTCGGATACGTTCTATGTTGGAGGAAACTATAGATACTATAGACCTGACATTGGTGAGTGGGTCTTCGTGATTTTTCTTTCAATTGCACAATTGTAAACAGTCCAACATTCAAATTCTTCAAAGTAAGATGGATTTTACCTCAGAGAATTACTTCAACGATATGTTTGATGACCAGGAACATGATACTGGATATTCTGGTCATATTCTGTTTAATGAATATCTACACTGCTGTTGTTAGGTAGTTCTTTTTGGAAGGACTGATTTAGATAGATACATAGATCATGGCAAAGAAATGTTAGAAAATTTCATAGAAACGTTGAACGGGGAAAAATGGACTTGAAAACTACTGATTTTTAATGAATTCATCAGTGTGTCCCCAGTCATCCGAATATTCCTCCGTGATTGACTGATTCCTCTGTTTATGCTAAAATGTATCTACCGCTGTGTGATAAATCCCACACAGTAAATTCCAAAATTCTCTGATCTGTCAAAGATAAAGAGCAAAGAACTCTTTTTTACTCTACAGAATCTGTCTGATTCAGGTTTCAAGTCATTGTGTTTCTGTAAAAAAAATTTTCCACAGCAAAACTTGGTGTCTCAAAAAGCCGAGCAGGGTCCAAAACCCTTTCAGCAGATCAACAAGGAGGAGCCGAGGAACGTGCAACAGCAACTGCTCCCTGAGGACAGCAAGTCAGCCTCCTCTGACTTGTCCTCAGTCGAGGAGCAGACACTCTCTGCCCCAAGAACTCTGGCTGCTTTGTCTGAAGC